>NC_059110.1:36777162-36997162 GCF_020740685.1 Jaculus jaculus
TCTGTCACAGCATGAAACACGCAGCTAACACAGACAGCTGGCAGTAGGAAATTGCCTTGTTGCAGTGATAAGTCTACCATGTGGTTGTTAAGGTTTTTAGAAAGGGGTTATAGGAAGCAGAGTTCAGGGCTGTGAATTAGAAAAGCAACAGAGTGTTAAAAGCCAGGTTTACACAGTTATTCTGGTGGACATACAGCAGACAGACTGTCCATAGGTAGGAGGAAAGGGAAGACAATGCTCATAAACTTTCAAATGGAAACAAACTCTATCAGTAACTGGGCCAGAAGCCATTGGTTTTACATTTTGGCATAGAGTTTTGTCACATTCTTCCCATGGTCTGGAATTTTTAAGTGTGGCTCAGTTCACTACTAATTTGTTTGGTAGGGGAAACTTGAAAACATTATAGCATTCAGGCTGTTGTATGATTATTTGCTCACTGCTTGAAGCAAGATTGATAGCAAGAAAAAAAAAGATGAAGTAGAAAGATGTGAAAATGTATAGATTTGTGAAGAAAGGAGCTTGAACTTGGTTAAAGTTGTAGACAAGGTTCATAAGGACAAAGTGGTGATAATTATTAAAGAGATTAGTGGTGGGAGAAACTGCACTTTGTATCAGATCAACAAGAAATGAACTTGGAGAGTAAGACCTCACCCATCACACAGGTACTTACTTAGAGGCCACTGTGGATATGGTAAAAGGAAGTCAGGTGATTCCTGAAGTAGGCAGCAGAACTTGGTATCATTTATGTGGTACTGAGTTTATAAGCATATAGACTGCAGGAGCTACAGGGTCATGAAGGTTTGCACCAAAGTTCCAGAGAAAATGTTGATGAAGCCAAGAACTGCATGGCAGAGCAAATCTCTCTGAGGAGGCCCTGAGACTGCCACGCTTGTACCCTGATAGTGAAGAAGCCTCAACTACAAAGAAGATCCTAAGATGCCTGAGATGCCAATTTCCACCAAGGAGAGCGGCAAGCACTGAATTTAGTAGGCACAGGAGAGAGAGCACCTGTGGTTCAGACAAGAGGCTGTAGAGGCGGGGCTTCTCAATTACACTGGGGCTCAGATGCTGCTAGGCATGGAGCTACAGTGTTTCATGTTTGCTGCATGAGATTTTGGTCTGTTTTATTTCTGCCTTTACCTACTGACCTTCTTTATAAAGTGGGAATATTTACTTTGTACGATTGTGTACTAGAAATGTATAATTTTCTTTTTGATTTTGCACAGACTCACCATTAAAAGATTGGTTTGAGGTCTGGAGAGATAGCTCAGCAGTTAAAGGCATTTACTTGTAAAGCCTAATTGCTCAAGTTCAATTGTCCAGTACCCACATAAAGCACGCAAAGAGAAAGAGATAGAAGAGAGACAGATGAGAGAATAGTCATGCCAGGATCTTTAGTACTGCAAATAGACTCCACATGCATGCACCACTTTGTGCATCTGGTTTATGTGAGCACAGGGAAATTAAAACTTGGGTTGTTAGGCTTGGCATTCAAGTGCCTCAACCACTGAGAAGTCTCTCCAGCCATAAATAACATATTTTTACAAAAGATATTGGGGGTTAGAGAGACAGTTCATTGGTTAAGGCACTTGCCTGCAAGCCAAACAGCCCAGGTTCAATTCTCCAGGGCCTACATAAACCAGATGCACAAGGTGGTACATGTATCTGGAGTTCGTTTGCAGCAGTGGGAGGCCCTGGCATGCCCAATCATTCATTTTTTTTTCTCTTTCTCACTTTTTCTTTCTTTCTCAAATAAATAAACAAAAAGAAAAAAAAAGAGAGAGAGAGAGATTGGCTTGAGTCTCAGGGGAGAATTTGAACTTTCGTTTTTTAAGTATTGGGACTTTTCAGACTAAGGTTTTTATTTTTTTTTTAGTGTTTTGTGAATGCATTTATTTATACAATATTTTCCTTTTGAAAATGTGTAAAGATGATATTTTTCCAGGTATTCTTTTAAAAGTCTGAAAAAGGTTTACAAACTACTTTAGAAGACATAGATTTAGGAACTATAATTTAAAAACTAAGATAAAAATTGAATGATTTTTTTTCATTGACTCTTTTAACGTGTGAGAATGTTTATATCTAGTCAAACATTACGATTATGTTTATTGAGCAATGGTAAAGAAACTCAAGTACAAAAGAAATAGGAAAAAAATAATTAAATTGATTCTCAACTACAGCGAGCACAGAAATATTATTTATAAACACAGTGAACTTACCCAATCACAGAAAAAAATCACCACAGAGTCTCACTCATCTACAGCACCTAACCTGAATCTACCCCAGGTACCTTACATACCCGGCAAGCATCTGGTGGACTAGACACTAGTATGGATAGGGAGGGGTGGGAGGGAATCGAAGGGGTGGGAAACACTAATCTAGACCCAAGCAGCAATGGTACCATAAAATTCTACTTCCTAAAAGGCAGACCAAATGGCTGAACCTTCACCAGACCCTTACAGGAAACACCTGAACCACAAGACACTGGAGAGGGTAAGATCAAGGCTAACCTTAATCTTATACATCTTCCCTCCCTGCCTCTCCCTCTCCCTCTCCCTCCCCCTCTCCCTCTCCCAATCTCTCTCTCTCTCTCTTCTCTCTAACTCTTGTGTATTAGTTATCTTTTTCCTCATTTTCTTAGTGGGCACTGACCTGTAACTCCCAGGACCAGCATGGGGCTATCATTCACAATGAGCTTTTGATCAGAGAGACCTACAAGGTTTCCTAAAAGACAGACAGAATTCTGTCAGAGTACTTGATGACCCACCAAAGGTGGTAAGACCCTACTGCTGAAAACACCATATGCAGTTGACACGTAAAATGGAATGGCATGGCTGGAAGCTAGAAGAGAGTCATTCCCCGGACAGTCAGCGCATCTAGTGCCAGAAGGTGCTATATGGGAGACTGGGCGAAAATGACCAATATCTGTCCAAGCAACTCATGGTCTAGCCTACTTAGCAGCAAATAACCTGTTGTGATGCCCACAGAAGTGCAACAGTGGCACACAACCATGGTGGGGAACCAACTGCTTTTGATTTGGCTAACTTATCCCCTCAGTGGTATGGGACCTATAGCTGGAGCTGGGAAACAAGTAAGAACCAAATCCAAACATAAGCCCACTCTCCAATATCAAGCTACCATCAATCATGGGCTACAAGAGGGCCTACACCTATTAAATTCTCTATAAAAAAAATTAAGGGTTATTTCGTTTGTCTTGGTGCTAACTTACTCTCCATTGGAGAATCTGCTTCTCTTTTTCAGATAGATGTAGATCCTAAGGAGAGAGCCACCCCATCATGCCTCAAAAGGGCCCCATCTGAAACTAAGAAAAAGTGGCAAAACAAGCAAGGGTGCTGTTTTCCTGATGAACTGGATACCAGCATAAGGGGGAAGGAGATCAACACAGAGAAAAATCAACTCCTACCAAATCAGTGAGCCAGAGCCTCAGAGGCCCCCAACACCTCATCACTTAAGCAGAACAAAAATGAACCCAACATGGCTCAGGGAAATTTTGTGGAAGAGGGGGTGGAAAGAATGTCAGAGCCACATGTTGACTTGTGATATGCAGAGACATTTATCTTACCCATAAGTGTGGGCTAACTCCAGAATGCATGACCCATATACCTCAACAGGGAGGAACCAATGGGGAGGGAATAGGTCACAGATGAGACTAATAATGGTATCAAACTAAGTGTATTTGCTGAATACAAAACTCATTAATTAAAAAAAAAATTTAAAGAGAATAGAAAACATTGCAAAATACTATCTTTACAAAAGTAAATAAATATCCTATGATAAACATTATTTAAAAGGAGTGATAACATTTACTGATTTACTGGCATTAAGCAAATATACCACTAAATCTGAAAATCATTAACTTAGCAATAAATATGCCCAAACTATGAATTTAAAAGTTATTTTGTATTTTTTTTAATTTGGCTTTCTGTCAAATGGGAAAATTGCCTCAGGTATATAGCTGAAAGGAGATATTTATTTTATATTATCGTTCTAGACATTTTAACACACAATCATTAGTCTCCATTGTTTATGTACTAGTTGGGAGGCTGAACAACATGACTGAGGTGACAATGTACAATAGAATGTCACCTTATGACCAGGAAGTAAAAAGACAGAGGAAGAGGAGAAAGAGGCAGAAGAGCATGACTTTAAAGAACATGTAAAATCTATCTATCTATCTGTCTGTCTGTCTGTCTGTCTGTCTATCTATCTGCAATCAGAGAGAGACAGATGACAGTGAGGGAAAGAATGGGCTCACCAGGGCCTCTAGCTGCTGCAAACAAATTCCAGATGCTTGAACCACTTTGCATATCTGGTTTTATGTGAGTAGGGGGGAAGTCAATCCAGGTCATTAGACTTTACAGGCAAGTTAACTGCTGAGCCATCTTTCCAGGCCACTATGAGGATTATTATTTTTGGGGGGCGGGGGGGGGTTGAGGTAGGGTCTCTCTCTGGTCCAGGCTGACCTGGAATTAACTATGTAGTCACAGGGTGGCCTTGAACTCATGGTGATCCTCCTACCTCTGCCTCCTGAGTGCTGGGATTAAAGGCGTACTATGAGGATTTTTAAAGTGAGTTTGAGTGCATATTTCAATATGAGATGGGCATAAATCTATGACAAACAGGAATAGAAGATCATGGTTGGATATCAAATGCCCATATAGGCTCATGTGTTATTAGAACACTTTATTCCTGCCTGCTGGTACTGTTTTGGAAGGCTGTGAAATGTTTGGGGCATGAGAATAGCTGGATGCATGGAGGTTTACAACTCAGCTTGCTTCTATTTCAAGCTGTCTCTGCATCTTGATCTGTCTGGGGATGTATCAAGCTGCATCCTAAACTTCCATCTCCCATCCTCTCCAACCACCATGCCTCCTGTTGGTCCTTTCAGGTACTCTGTTAAAGTGAAGAGAAAAGTGACTAATGCAAGGGCAGGACTGCATAGGATCAGTATATACAAATACTCTACTGTTTGATCCAGGGATGGAGCATCTGTGGATTTTGGGATCTATGAGGATCCTGGAACCCTCCCAACCCCCAAGGATAGTGAGAGAGATCTGGGTTAGGTAAAGTATGATAATGTTTTTCCTCATGAGTGGATACCTTGTAATGTATCTTTCATCTCCAGCCCTTTCAGAGATAGATGCCAGACAACTTAATAACACTTAGTTGTAAGAAATTAATTATTTGTGTATGACGTGATATGTGTGGTAGTCTATGCCATGTTTGCATAGGGCACATGGTCTTTAGCTGCACTTAAACACAGCCAGCACATTGTCTTGAATATTTGTCTAAGGAAACAGCTTTGGGCATCCTGGCAGAAGATCTTATATTGATAGGCACTACTAAAATGACTGCTTTGTAGCATGTCTGTTATAGGGGTCATTTTAAAATCACCTCATGGATTTTATTCTGCTCACAAAGTAACCTTCTGCATGAGAAGATATAGTGTTGTGAGCATTTCCTTTTATTATCTCAGAAGAAATTCACAAATACAATGAACCATTTTAAAGCATGCAATTCTTTCATTAACAAACCAAAGAAAAATAAGCCTATAATGGAGAAAGTAACTAGAAATTGAGGAATATAATAGAATGAGAGTGGATAAACTCAGAGGGAGAGAGAGAGAGAGAATGCTTTTCAGTTATATATTTTCTTCTATTAAATTTGTTTCCACAGTGTTATGAAACTTCCATCTCTCTGGATCCAAGACATTTTCAGTCAGCACAAAAGAATGGCTGCCCCTTGTAAGCAATCACTGCTCCCCTCCTGCTCACATCTGTTCTGTCACTATAGAGTTACCTATGTTGGGCATTTCATATCCATGAACTCAAGCAAAAGGTGACTTTCATTTAGCATAAATTTTTGAAGCGCAGTTTCATAGTCGCATGTATGTGTACTTTTTATGTGTCCAAGTAATATTCTGTTCCATGTACATAGTCTTGTTTTCTGCTCATTTGTTAAGGATCACTGGAGTTGTTTCTACCATGTGGCCACTAGGAGAATTTGTAAACATGAATTTTGGTTACCTTTTTGTTATTCTCTGAGGGTATCTACCTTGGGGACATTTGAGGTATGGCTAGTCTTCTTAACACAACAGGTACTGAAGTAAAGACAGTATTCCCTTATGTGGCCATATGCTGCAGCTACTCCTTGAGAACATAAACTTCACCATGCCATCTTTATACACAGCTCAACTGTCTCAGTATTTGCTCAAAATATTTTTTAGTGTTTGCATGGATGGATGGGTAAGTACAAAATTAATTAAAACATACATAAACTAATAGATGAATGGAAAGCAGTTACATTACAAATGACGACTAACATTCTCCATGACAACAGATATAATAAAGCCTACCATCCACATTTCAGATGAATAAAATGCAGTATGTAAAAGATAAATTATGAATTTTATCTCACATAGAAAATGAATGGGAAAAATGTTTGTTAGGATCAAACAAAGCCAGAGGACAGAATTGACCTCAATGTATTATGGGATCTAATTGACTGGAATTAATGTACTATCACATAATAAGCTCATAAGTCTGCTCATTAAGAACCAAACAGTTTCACTGTTGATAAATTAGCTGATAATCACACAATAGTGCCACAGTTTACTAAATAGCAGGTTGATTGGTGTATATAGATAAGTTTCAGGATGATACACACAACTTCAAAGAAGAATACTGGAAGTTTCCAGATAGAATGAGCAGTTGACTACTTCAAAAGACATTTTAAAGAATAAAGACACAAAAAACAACAATATTTTTAGTGAACTGCCAAATTTAATTTGTCTTTTGAACAACAAAAGTTCCTCTCCTTAATCTGTATAACCATTCTGAGCTATGAGAAATTTCAACACTCAGACATCTTTACCACTAATATTCCACATTAGTATTCACTGAGCAAATCCCATGTTCATTAAGTTCTGCTGTTTGTTAAATGGGATTTTAATGTGTTTAACAGTTTTAAGTGTTACAAAGAAGGCTGTAGTTTATTTTTTCCCCTTCAATATGGTCATTTTCTTTTCTTGATACTGGGCTGAATTCATTTAAATACAAAGTGTTGGCAGTAACAAAGTACTAAATTTTAGAGATGCATGAATGATCAGAGATTTGTCACCTAAGTCAAATGCTTTAGCTGAGTCTACTAATATGACTTGAAAATACAGATAATATTATTGATGATGAGAAAAGATATAATTCTAAGAGTTAGTATGGAAAACACTGGTGTCATAAAAGACACATGACCCTGCTACTATCTCCATATACTTTTTAAAAATATTATTTGTTTGACAGAGAGAGAGAATGGGCATGTCAGGGCATCCAGCCACTGCAAATGAATTCCAGATGCATGTGCCCCTTTGTGCATCTGGCTTACATGGGTCCTGGAGAATGTAACCAGGGCCCTTTGGCTTTGTTGGCAACCCATCTCTTCAGCCCTCCATACATTTATGTTTTACTATATGTCCTTCCAGAGTTAGATATACCATACTATATTAAAAACACTTCTACAAAAGGTTGTACTTCAGAGCAACAAAAAAGACCTGTGGTGCTTTTTAAAACATTTAAATGTTAGACTTCTTGCATTCTACCTAACTCTTTTTTTTATTTATCATATTGAGGATATTCATTTTATTCCACATAAGAGAATGTTACTTTGTGTTAACTACCATCAGTATAAATTTCATTGCAGATAATCTACTTTGTATTGTTTTGTTTTGGTTAAATACTTGATGATTCAAAACTCCAGTGCAACCCCAGCTACTCAGGAAGAGGCAAGAGGATTGCAAGTTCCAGGTCTGCCTGGGTTATAGCGCAAAGTTAAGGTCAGTTTGGGCAACTTAGTGAGACTGCCTCAAACTAAGGAGTAAAGAGGCATATGAGTATATATAAGGAGTAAAGAGGTGTATTAGTATGTAGCTCACTGGCACAGGCTCGCCACAAGTTACCAGGTTTAACCCCATCGTCATAAGAATGCCCTCTCCCCTGTGAAAATTTCACTAAGTACTGCACAGTTACAAGAAACTGACCACTTTTAACTTCATCCCTAAAGATCCAACAAAAGGATTTAGTCACCCCCATGAAGATCTGTTAGGGCAATGGGGAAGGTGGAACTCCTTTTCTCCAGTCTGATCCCACATCAAGTAGAAAAAGTAAGTGACAGACTGGTGCCATCACAGAAATTTACTATTGACATTAAATATTAAGCTAAGAGCTCACCTCTTTCTCTTTATTAATGCCAGTGTGCAGTATGGACACTTTTTCTACAGCTTATTCAGTTGTCATAGATGGTTTTTTTTTTTTTTTTTGTAGCTGCCTTCCCTATTGGACTATGCTTTCTCCAAATTCAGTGCTTACTTATCCTTCTCTCTGCATGGAGGAGCAAATATTAAACATTGCTCATTATTGTCTATTGTCGTATACGTAATATGATGTGAGCTTGAGAAACATTTCAGGTAAGTATCAGAAAACTCACTGTAAACCAAGCGTGGTGGCTCATGCCTTTAATCCCAGCATTTAGGAGGCAGAGGTAGGAGGATTGCCATGAGTTCAAGTTTGAGGCCACCCTAAGACTACATAGTGAATTCCAGGTCAGTCAGCCTGAGCTTGAGTGAGACCCTACCTTGGGAAAAAAAAAAAAAAAAAAAAAAAAAAAAACAAAAAAAAAACCACCAAAAAACAAAAAAACAACCTCATTGTAAAAGTCATGTTGCTTTATAATTTTAAAAATAAAGAACATGGTTCAGAGAAGCATAGTACCTTGTCCAATATACTAGTCAGTGAACATCAGCCCAGGTTCAAGCCCATGGGACCACCAAACAAATGATTTCCTTATTACTCTACATGGTATCCCAGCATATGCTAGGTACTATGTCAGATGTTTTATAGAAATTATTTTATCTCATTTCCAGTCTGCCATTTTACAGGTGGGAGAACTGAGATGTAGGCTATACACATGGAAGGTATTTAGTAAATGTTTTCAGACTGACTGCATCTGCTACTTACATACAAGGCCTGGGTGATTTTCAACAACAATGCGGAGGAACTGCTTATGGGATTAAATCCTGCCTATATCTCTCACCAACAGTAAGATGATAAGCGAGTGTATAAATTTTGTAAGTCCTTGGGTTCCTTTAAAATGGGATTGCCAGCATTGTTAATTTCAAAGAGATGCAAAGTGTGCACCTTTCAACTCTATTTCTATATCATGAAAGAGGGCTGCTCTCACTCCCAAGTGGAGAAGCTTTTCTATGGAGATGGCAGTAGACACTAAGGAAACTCAAACCTCATCAAAAGTGAAATGGTGGGCTGGTGTATTCTGAGACGTTGTCCCCCCTAACCCAGAGAGAGGGAACTTAAGAATATAACCTGATATAAATGTGACCAAAATGCAATATGTTCATACAATAAGGTTCCATTTTTCTCTTTTTTTAAAAAAAAAAAAAAAAAACAAGGTTGTTGAATGAGAGATTTATCAAGCCCCAAAGACTGGTAACATTGTGGACTAAGGGGGCAGAATGAATGTGAAGGAATACTTTGGGGAACTGACCTCTCAACATGAACTGGCTTATGTGCATTACGACCCCACAGTGATTGCCAGTACCCCCACAAGAACTGCATTGTTCTGAGCCCATAACATTTTGACATGGAGCGGAGGATAACAAAATGAATGTGGTAACAAAACAGGAATGACTGCCTAGGAAGATAAGGGTCCTCAGTGTAATGGAGGCAGGGAAAAGAGGACAAAAGATTATAACAGGAAAGGAATTTTACTAAATTACAATATGCTCATATATTAAAGTTCTCAATAAAAAGATGCTTGGTTTCTGGGGCTTTTTCTACATTATTCATGATATAAATTCTAATCACTCACAAAAGCTTTTTCTAGACATTTATTGTATTAAATTCTGTCTAATAGATATAAATTATGTCTATGTGTAAAGTCTCAAGCTTATTCTAAATTTCCCATGAAAATATCTTGGTTTTAAAAGATTCTACATTTATGTAATAAGTCAAAGGACATTTCATAGCCACATAAAATATATTTACTTTAACACTGTGTACAATGAATGTATGGAAAACAAGTACTTAAAAGATTTTTTTTTTTTAATGTTCATGCAGTAAAGGTACATGAGGCTTAACATGTCATTAAGGGCTTGGTTAAGCTATGGTAAGAAGTCTAAATTCTTAGATGATGCAGGCCTATAGATCATTTCTTCAAGATAAGATCTTTGTATAGTCACCAGAAAATCAAATCAACCAAGGCATATGCTATCAGAGTTCCTGGTTTAGTCTTCCATCTCTAAAGAAGTTCCAAAGAGACTCACAACAGCTGTTCTCTATTCCTTCTCAGCAAAGGAGCACATCACATCTGTGCATATTACATTATCCAGACTCAGATACATACTCACTTCTACAGACAAGAGTTAGGGAAATGCAGGATCCCCCATGCAGAAGATTAGGAATAAGGTCTTTCATAGATGCAAAAGATAAAGCATATTTATGTACAATTGTGTGTATAGGAGGTACTTTATAATACATTGTTCAAGTTAAAGAGCAAGGATGCTACTACTAAATCAAGAGAATTTTAAGGATAAAGATATACAGCTAAATTAGGTCCACTTATTGTATACTTCTTTAAACATATTGTGTGTGTGTGTGTTTGTGTGTGTGTGTGTGTGTGTGTGTGTGTGTGTGTGTATTCAGGTACACATTGCTGTAGCACACATGTGGAGACCAGAGGAGCACCTTGGGTGTCAATGTTCACCTGCCACCTTATTTGGGTCTCTTGTCATTCATCACTGCATATGCCAAGCTATCAGGCCTATGAGCTTCCAAGGATTCTCCTGTCTTCCATTTCTCTGTGATTACGGATGTTCACTACCATGCTTGCCCATTTTGTGGGTCCTAGAGATCTGAATTTGTTGTCACATTTGTACAACAAGCATTTTGATCCACCAAGCCATCTTCCTTGGCCTATCTTAAAATAATAATGAAATATGCTGTGTGTGGTAGCATATACCTTTAATCCTATCACTTAGGGAGCAGAGGTAGGAGGATTGCCATGAGTTCAAAGCCACCCTGAGACTACATAGTGAATCCAGGTGAGCCTGGGCTATAGTGAGACCCTACCACCCAAAACAAAACAACAACAACAAAGGAATAAGGATAATTAAACATTTTCTCTCTTTCTCTTCTTTATAGTAAGAAAAGTAGGGAAAAGGAAATTAAATAATTGTATTAAGTGAATCTTTCATTTTCTGGAAAAAAAATGATAATAATTCTGACCATTGAGGAAATAGCAGTATGTTCTCTGATTCTAGATGTCTCCAAGCCCTACTGATATTTAGAGGACACATTATCTCATGGAATGATGTAAGCAGGTCAGAGATAGAAATACTTCATACTTGTGTACTGGTTTTCTGTTAGCAAAGTGCTTCAGCAGTTCCCTAATTCCATTCCATTCTGGGAGTGATCTTTTAAAGTTGACACAGCAATTGTCTTCCCTATTTTAGAGATGAAGTGACTGAAGCACAGAGGTCAAACCCATATTCATGTTTACAACTGTTAAATGGCTTCATTGAAAACAGACATCAAGGTCCTTGACCTACAGCTCAGTTATCTATCCAGTTCCACTTAACCATATAACAGAGCACATATAAGCCCATTTTCTGGGATAACTGCCTTTCCATACATCTAGACATGAAGATTTTGGTTTTGCAATAGCTTCAATTTCCTTATGCTTACACACAGTGTACCAACTCAGAAACCTACTGTGCAAGACAAGTTGAAATCAATTCAAGTGATGTTTTACAAATATGACTCAGCAAACCAGAGATAAAAAAAACATAGCAAACTTGTTGGTTCAAGATTCAAGCTCTCCTTTAGCTCTCCTGATGTGGGCAGGAGTTTCAAACCTGGGTTGGGCTACAGAGCTTCAATAATACAGGTGGCAGAGAACAGCCATCTTATTGGGCAGCTTCTAGATCACTTCACAAAACCACACTGTGATCTCTTTCCTAAAAATGGAAAGACCTCAGAAGGCTTTAAATGAAACCACCAATTTTAATATAGGCAGACACTGAAATTGTTTGACATAAATCACAGGAAAGTACCTTTGAATTAACTAGCCTGAAAAGCAATACTGACAAAATAAATAAGCCCTCTAGCCATTTTTTTTTTGTCAATTTGCTTGTCATTCACTTTGAAAGCAAGAGATTCAGTTCTTTGTACTATTTAAACATCATGACAATTTCCACTTACTAAATGGGAAAAACATAATTAATTCGTAAGTGATTGTTCTCATCTTTACGGCACTTTAACCCAGCCTCAAGCATGCCTGCCTCTACAGAAGAGGTAGTGTTTGGCAGTGGTTTTGTTAGGAATCTGCAATTCCCTCCTTTGGGAAATGGTAATGATGATTATATTCTGTTGAAATATTATAAGTAAAAGACAAACTATTCAACTCAAGCAAAGAGTAGGGTTAGAATCTCTATGTAAAAAGGCCAGTGTAGGAGACATTGCTTTAATTAATGGTAGACCAGTTGTCAATGTGGGGTCAAATCTAATCCTCTCACTTTATCTGATTTAGAAGGAAGTTGCCCTAATACCTTAAATTATTTTCAAACAAAATATCATTGTTTCAAAATAGAGCTTCTTCTAATCAGTCTTACATAGGCATATTTAGTTCAAGTCAGGGATCTCTACAATAAATAAGTATATAAGTATACATATTTATAATCAATGATATAACATATGTGAAAATTTATATATATTCCAAATGTTAGTTCCTTCTTACACATATTTAAAATTGTCCAAGGTCATGAACACAATCATTTTAACCACAACTCTGAAAGATGGGCAATGCTATCTTCATATAACATTTATAATCAAGGCTTCACGAATTCTAGTCTCTTGCCTAAGGTTAACAGTTTACTAATTGCATGCTCATTTTGGCTTCAAAATCCTCATGTTTCTTCATGTTACATCAGATGACAATTATTGCATTACAATTATAACACTTTGTTAGGAATGTGCAGTAAAATAAATGAAAGCATTTATATTTCTTATTACAAACCTTATCTTAAGGTTTATACCAGTTAACTCACTGTGGAAAGAAAAAAAATTTAAAACAGCTCTTAAAATATGAGTTCCTGGGAATTACATCTCTGTAGTTTACCACTACCTGAGCCATCATAATAGAGACCTTATTTTCCAGAATGGACTTCTACAATGTAAAACCATTAGCAGGTACTTAGACAATTACAAAAGACTGGTCAGTAGTAAAAAAGACTGAGACAACTGGGCGTGGTGGCACACACATTTAATCCCGGCACTCGGAAGGCAGAGCTAGGAGGATCTCCTTGAGTTCTAGGCCACCCTGAGAATTCAGAGTGAATTCCAGGCCAGCCTACACTAGAGTGAAACCCTACCTTGAGAAAAAAAGAAGAGACTGAGGCAAGTCCATTCTTCATATTTAAATTTCTATAGGTTTCATAGGAATACCTTCAAGAAAACCAGTGCTTCTACTTGTGTTCAATTTGATCCAACAAACCTAGATCTTTACAGTAGAGTTTTTCTAATGCAATGCATGCTTGCCCCGGGGTAAATTGTGAGACGCAGTTCCGGATCTTACCTGAAGATGGCATCCATCCCCAAGCTGTATGTGATTTTTATGAGGACTCGCTCCAAATTTGCCAGCACTGTCATAAAATCTTTTCTTCTGACTGGAAGATTTGTGCCATGAATGGTAAATGTTTCTTCTTTAAGCAGTAACACATCAGTGTATTCTTCAGATGGTTCCAAATATACCTCCTTATAGTTTGTGCTGATTTTCAAGTCATTTCCCTAATGAGAAAAAGAAAGTACATAAATATATAAATATATATAATATAATATATTATATATTATATTATATATATATATATATGGGTCAAGCTGAAAGAAATGTACAAATTTGCAAAAAAAAAAATCTCTTTGGATTCTCCGCTTCATGGACTGTCCTCAAGAGGTTTTTAATTTCAGATTGGCCTTTCCTGGCAAGTACCATATTTCTGGTGTATGGGAAAGGAAGATAATGAAGTGGAAATATCAGCTTTCACCAGTTCCACTACAAGGTCTAATCTCACTTTTGTGTGACCTGGCTTTCTCCACTCCATCATACAAAAATGAAATAGCAGATATGTGCCACCATATATTTTATATATAAAAGCATACATATATATACACACATATGTATATGTGTGTTTTGTGTGTGTGTGGGGGGGTTACAAGCAGGTTAGTTTTATACAAATACACATACACACATTTCAGATATTTTATGGCAGGAGTCAGAGAACAATAGGGAAGGGCACTTTAATTAACCTGTTATTTTTAAAGGATTTCTATATATGGAGAAAAATAAATTAGAGAAAGATCTGTACTCAAGCAAATGCCTATAATAGAACAGTAACATCACAACAAGAAAATGCATCACAATAAGGTTGTCCCATGAGAATTAAGTAATTCTTTTATTCATATTAGTGATATGTAACTTCTCAAACTTTTACTCTTAGAGACCTTTATCTTAAAGGAATTCCAAGACACATGAGTGGTTTTACATTTATATGAAATCTAGACTACTTCATCTAATTCTGGAAGTTATCCATTCTGAATGAAGAAGGATGTCATTTTGTCACTGATACAAATGCAAGAAAGTTTCAAGACAAAGAACAGAATACTGAAAACATTTGGCACCAGGGAGGAGCATGCATGTGCATGCCTCTGAGTGTTTGTAACTGAAGGGAGAGAGTATCCATTATTGGAGTAAAAGGATGTAAAAAACAGTAGAGTAGACGATGAGCCCAAGTATAGTGTTAATGACTCCACCATTTTAGAATATTTAATGGCCTTTCAGTTGCTAAAAGTAGTTTCTCATATCATTTTCTCCTAACTTAAGAAGTTAAAAAAAAATGCTCAACAAATGTTTCCTTTCTCTATTTTTCTTTACCTTTGCCCAACATAAACAAGTGAGATAATCATAAAATCCATGTGGAAGCAATATAATGTCTAAATTTTCATTAGTTTAACACTCAAAATATTCTAATGATCTCAGAAACATGACCACATTGTAATTTGAAGGGCAAAATTGTTTAAGGCACTTTTTTGTTGTGATGTCCTAATAAGTACACTTAGGTTTCTAAACATGTCTTAGCTTGAAACATGGGAATGAAATAAAATTGCTGAAGTATTATTTTCTTTAGAAATATGTAAATCAGCGCTAGCGAGATGGTTCCTTTGGTACAGTGCTTGCCACATTGAGGCAGTCAGGGTGATTGGACCCTGAAAATAAATAGCAGGAACGTCTGGGCCTGGCCTTGCAGTCTCTACTATGCTAGAGATTGAAGAAGAATCTGGCTAATATGTTTTTCCATTATTTTACTAAATGAGGTAACCCAGGCCCAGAAAGCCAAATGTTGCATGTTCTCTCTCATATGTGGATTCTAACTACTTCTGTATGAGCTGGAACCAAAAATCAGTAGCAGAGGTACATATGCTAGAAAAAGGCTATAAGGGAGGGAAGAGGGGAAAGGATTTAAGGGGGGGGGTATTGTATATATGTAAACAGAAGAACAGATTACAGGGAAGGGGAAGGCCTAAGCGAGGTCAGGGGAAGAGATTGTATAAAAGAAGGGTGGGGGGGTCAATCAAAATTCAAGAAATACTGAATAAGACATATGAAAATCTACTTATTTGAATAAAATTTTCAGTGCCAGTGAGTTGTTGGCCAGGGAGTTCCCTGTTGCCTCCAAAACATTATAGGCTATTGCTAAGGACCTTGGTTTCCTGTGAGACAGAGATGGTAAGACCCTATTGTTGAAGACTTCACATGCCTGAGTGGCAAAATCACTGAGAAATCAAGCTGGTGCTGAACAGAAAACCTTCTCCCTGCAGCCCAGCCAACTGAAAGCTGGAAAAAGTTGCACTGTGTTCAGCCTTATGAGAGACAGAAGCCATCAGAGGTGAAAACAGTGGACACTGGAGACCTCAAGTTTGGCCACACAGGCCAAATGCCTGAATGAGCGCAATAGTGACATTTCTGTTCTGGGGAAAACCAACTGCTCTTTAATTGGACTGAAGTCCCACTCTATGGGAGGGAATACATGCCTGGTACTGAAAACCTAATCAAAAGCCTATGGAAGGGGAGTTCATGAGCCTTAGGGGTAGAAAGCCTGCTCTTGTCTGTATAAACATTTATATTATTCTCACCAAATTGCCCTGAAAGCACTATACTTAATGTTTATATTCATATATTAATGCTACTCTCACTTCTAGATAGAGAATCTCCACTTTTCAAATGGTGATAACCACTGGGATGACCCAAAAGGTAACATAGTGCTGAGAAGAAGGGACAGAGGAGTGTCCAGGACTGAAACATCTCTACCACGACCTCCAAGGCTCAGAGTCCATTGTGGAAGAGGTGGTGGAAAGAATGTAAGAGCCAAGGAAAGGTACATACAATTGTTCAGACACAAATTGGCCTCGATATCCAAGACCTCTCAGTGCCTAGCAATACCTACACAAGACCCTCATAATATGAGAAAAAGATGACTTCAAATTAAAAGACAGTCTAATGGAGAGAGGGAGGTGATATGATGGAGAGCAGAGTTACGAAGGGTACAGTGGGAGAGGGGAAGGAAATACCATGGTTTGTTGTCTGTAAGTATAGAGGTTGTATATATAATAAAAAAAATAAAAATGCAGAGATTAATGCCAAAAAAAAAGTGAGTCCCTCTCTGGGAAGAGTTCCCCTTTCCTAAAAGTAAGGTTTAAACCTGATCATGGAATTCTGGTTGGTTAAACTCAGCCCTAAACTTGGTGTCATGCCTGGCCTCTTCTTGAGCCAGCCCACACTAATCAGCTCTTTCTCAGGTTCACCTGAGCCTGAGGGCCTACCGCCCACCACAGTAAGGTTATAAATAGCAATGGGCAAGATCTCTTGTTGACTTTTCATTTCTCCTGAACTTCCAGGTCCTGTGTGTTGTCTCTGCACAGCTGATCTGAGGTGAGGGGAGGACGCAACCCCTACTCCAAGCCCTCCTGCCTTCCACATGGCAGGAGCTTGCTGCGCTTGTATTCTGTTTCCTCTCAAAGTCTTTCTAAATTCCCTGTTTATGCTTCTTCCAGTCCAATGTCAACTCCCTCATGGGCTCTCAGACTTTCCCTTGACCCCCTGGACTGCCTGAATAAATATAATGGTCTATAAACTATCGGTGTCAGTCTTGTTTTATTCTAATTCATTGTTAAAAAGAGATGCGGACTCAGGGTTTGGATTTTAAGGACTTTTTCTGAATTCCAAAAACTCCATTACCACATCAGTGTGGGGACCTGATTCAGACAACTAGAACTCACATAAAACCAGACTGGAGACACCCTGGAAGCCAGCTGGCCTATACACAGCAGTAAACAGTAAGAGATCCTGTCTCAAACAAGGGAGAAGGTGAGCACTAATACGTGAGGCTGTCCTCTGACCTTCACACCCATGCTGTGGTTTACGTGAGCAACACACACACACAGGGAAGATTAAGAAATAGAAATGTGCGAATTAATGACAAAGTAACCAGGTTAAAAGCAGCCTGAAGCAAAGCCAAAGGACCCAGGTTCAATATCCCAGTACCCATGTGAAGCTAGATGCTCAAGGTGATCCATATGTCTGGAGTTTGTTTCCAGTGGCTAGAGGACCTGGTGTGCACATTCTGTCTGTGTCTCTAGCTGCCTCTCTCTTTCAAATAAATAAACTATTTTTAAATAGCAACCTGAGTAACATTAGGGAAATCTGGTTGAACAGTGACATGCTCAGGACTTCACCTCTAAAATGACCATCAGCTGGAGAGTCTTTTCTGTGTCTTCCTCCTCTTCTTCGAGGTCATATGAAATGGTAAATGTAAATTGTCCTCCGACGGCTAGGAGCTGTAAGAGAAGAGATGCATAATCATTTTTAGTACAGGAGATGGGCTATTCAATAATAATTTATTCCTTATTTTAAATTCCCTTTATTGTTCAAGAGGGCAGTCTTTGGAAGAAGCTGAAATCACTGGAGTGCACTGTGTAGGGAAAGGATTTCTTTAGGAGTAACCTTTATATGAACCTTACCCATCAACAGCAGGATTGGCATAAATATCAATTCATATATTATTTGCTCAGTATTGTAGGCTTGCTGAAATGTTTGCGACCTCATGAAACCAAATGCTGCCCCTTTAGTCATCATCCCTGTCTTCAGTTTCCTAATTCCCAAACAGGGAGGGATCACTGTCAAACTTAAGAGCTCTCTATCCATACCTTAAGGTCACTTAATTTGGTGGTTCTGAAAGTTTTGAACAGAGTTATACCCCATTAAAATATAAATATATATATACACATATATATTATTTTTATATATATAAATATATATATATATATATTTATGTTATATATGTGTGTGTGTGTATACACACACACACAGAGCATCAGCTAAGCTGAGAAATATCATTAAAAACAAAATAAAAGGTTAGCAGAAAAATTTACATGAAAATTCAATCAAAATGCTCTAAGAAAGTCTACTTTCACCTGTGTAACTGAATAAGCTTAGTTTGAATTGATGTCATTATCCCATTTTCATTAAGTAAACTTCATTTCTTTTAACATGTATGCTTGGAGTTTATATTTTCTGACATTGGCAGTGATCTTGTAAAAATATTTGAAAAAATGGAACACAAGATCATTTGCAGGGCAGGGAACAAAACTGGAGCCATGAGTGACAGATTCAATGCAAATGTTGCAGCCCTTTAAATATTCCCCTGGCACTGTAAATACAGACATTCATAAAACAAAGCTGGTGATTTGTATTCTGCTGGTTGCTCTGCACTGACACACAGAGCCCTAGTTGCACAGCCATCAGCTTTCAGTGGCCTTTCACAGCAGACCCTGACCAGAAAGCAGTTCCTGGCGAAGCGTAGGATGGAAGAGGAGGAGCCCTGATTTCTCAGAGTTGCTCCTTGGGGACTGCACTGGGCTTGCTATGGCTGATTAAACAGGATTTTAAATTGCAGCTCGGCAATGTCTTCTAAGAGCTCATTACACGGTACTCTAGAAGGATCAGAAATTCAGAAAACTTTTATTCCCCTGCTTCACTGAGAAATGGTTCTACTGTAATGTCTTTTCATATATAAAATAATAAATATCTGCCTGGACTATAGCACTTAGCACTACTGTGAGTAATGAGGGGTGAATCTATATAAAGGCTTGGGCTCTATTAAGAATAGCATACAAAATCTCACATAACATGCTTATTCAAACCTAGACATGTTTCAATAAGAGGAGTCTTAAAGGCAGTAGAAAAATGTTTTTAATACCTCAAAAAGACTGAACTAAATAGAATTTTCTAAATTAATAAAAATGTTCAGTAGAGGGTATATATTATGTTTGAAAAGAACCGTGGGACATAGGTATACACCATTTCCAAACATTTTGGGTGGTGTGTGTCTAATGCATGTGTCTGCACTCATCTATTCATGTCTGAGTGTGGGTGCAACATGTGGAGGTAGAGGACAACTTTTGGGTGCCAGTCCTGACCTTCCACCTTCTTTGAGGCAGTATTTCTTGTTCAGCACTCCATTTTCCAGGCTAACTTGTTCACACTTCTCAAAGGATTGGTTCAGCCTTTACAAGTTCATCAATAGGAGAAAATTCAAGATCCCTTAATTTTCTCTCAAAAGGCATTACACATCAGATAGTCTGCTAAGTCCATTTTCAAGAATAGTGTAGCCATGAAAAAACTCAGTAGGACACAGAAATCCAATGAATAGAAGAAGAAATCTTTTGAGTCTGGGTATATTTGGTACATTGCATTTTTGGTCCAGGATTATGAAACCTAAACTTCCTATTGTAAATAGGAAGTTAGAGGTGACTTTCTCCATAATATACTGCCCATGCACTCTAGATAACATGAAATCTACTAGTCTCTGATACCCAAGTTCGTCAGTCATAGAGCCAGCACTTGGAGGTTCAATATCGCATCATAACTTATTCCTCCAGGGATGAGACGATGCCACCACTCACAAAGCACACATATCATGTGCACCCAGGTGATTCTTCAGCTTCAGATGGAACATCCAAGCTCGAACAATGGAACTCAATACAGGATCTCCGTGTTGGTGGTGCCTGGTCAGCATCTGGCCCCCGGATCATTGAGCTGGCAATTATCCTTCTGCACATGGGTCATTTCATTTGACTAAAACGTCACCTAGTTTCTACCATGTTGCTGTGAATGATGACATTTCTTCTGAAAATGCTGAGATTTGTTTTTATTCTTTGTGTTTGTTTGTTTGTTTGTTTGTTTGTTTGTTTGTTTGTTTGTTTTGGAGATAGGGTCTTACTCTTGCCCAGGCTAACCTGATACCCACTCTGTAGCCCCAGGCTGACCTTGAACTCACAGTGATTCTCTTACCTCAGCCTCCTGAGCACTGGTATTGAAAGTAGTGAGCTACCATGCCCAGTGAGATGTTTTGTTTTGCCTTTTCTTTTCTTTGTTTTTCTTTTATTTTCTTTTCTTTTACTTCTCTTCACTTTTTGTTGTTGTGGTGGTGGTGGTGTGCTCTCACTCTAGCCCAGGCTGACTTGGAATTCACTATGTAGTCCTAGGCAGGCGGATCCTCCTACTTCTGTCTCCTGAGTGCTGGAATTGAAGATGTGCACTAGCATGCTCCGCTTAACATTTCACTTTTTAATACCTGTGTTCTACTGAGATGTCTAGCTATAGTGTTTTACATGTAGGTACCTAGTTTTCCCAGCAAGTTATTGAAAAAATTTCTTTTTTCCACTGTAAATTCTTGGCGCCCTTATCAAAAAATGCTCAGCTATGGGCTTAGCATTTAAGGAGCTTGCCTGCAAAACATAAGGATCCAGGTTCCATTCCCTAGTATCCATATAAGCCAGATGCACAAAGCGGTGCATGCGTCTGCAGTTTGGTTACAATGGGTAGAGGCCCTGGCATGCCCATTTCTCTCTTTCTCTCTTCAACTGCATCACTCTCTTTCTAATAAATAAATTTCCAAGACATGGAAATTTCCTGACATCATTTCCCCTGTGTTAGCCGCACCTTTGGGTCATGTACATGTGCATTTGTTTTTCTTATGTTATATTCAGTGAGTGAATCTCCCTAGGACCTCTACTCATCTCATCATTTTATATAAATTCCCTTTTCATGACTTCAACTCCCATTTCTGTTTCCTCAATCATTTGACATGTTATGCCTATGGCCACCTGAATATACTCCCAGCTACTGAATAGCTTAGACAGCAGAATTGTATTTTCCTGTTTGAGGCTAGAAGTTTAAGGTCAAATTGTCGTGTTTATTTTTCCAGTGACTTCCTCTTTGGCTTATAGAGAGTTCATTCTCACTCTCTCTCTCTCTCCCCCCACTCTCCTAATTTCTTCTGAATTTTCATATCGTCTTTTCAATGTATCTTTATTTTCTCTACTAAAGTATCTACTAGAGATATTGGATTAGAATCTTCTTCAACATAGTCATTATTTTAAAGATTTTATTCTAGTCTAAAGCAATGGAGATTAGGACATCAGTGAGGGAATTCTGAATAACACAAATGAACAGAGAATTGTAAACTAAATAGCTGTCCAATAATGTCTGAAATAAGTAACATACTCAAAGATAACTTTATTCTCTGAATCTTTTCAGAAATGAATCCTGATCCTTATCTTAGCTTCACTTACCAAGTCAAGTCAAATGCTATTTTTTCCACTTTTAAAAAGATTAATTTTTATTAAATATGGACATATTTAGTATGTAAACAACACATGTTGGTTCCATCCTTTCCCTCCTCCCTGGCCCTTTTTCTGAAGAGGCCTTCCTTGCTGGAGATGCAGGCCAACCCCATGGGGATTGTGGGTCATGCATTATGGGAGCAGCAGTCAGTTATGGGGGAGAGGCAAGGTCTCTATGCAAAATGACCTGATTTGTGGCTCTAACGATCTTTCTGGCCCCTCTTTTGCAAAATTCCCTGAGCCATGTTGGGTGCATTTTAAGTCAATGTTGTGGAGCATGCCTCCTATTTTTCTTCCAGTAGTTGAAGAGTTTCAGGTCTTATACTGAGGTCTTCAGTCCATTTGGACTTGATTTTTGTGTATGGCAAAATGAGTGGATCTAATATCATTTTTATACATATGGCCATCTAATTTGTCCAACACCATTTGTTGAAGATGCTGTCTTTTCTCCAGTCTATATTATTGGCAACTTTGTCAAAGATCAAGTAGCTGTAAAATTACTTGATCTAATGTCTGGTTCTTCAATTATGTTTCACTGGTCTATGTTTCAGTTTTTATTTCAGTACCATGCTGTTCTTATCACTATGAGTTTGTAATAAAACTTTACATCAGGTATAGTGATTACACCAGTTTTGGGTTTTTTTTTTTTTTTCTGATCATATGTTTGGATATCTGAGGCTTTCTGCCATTCCATAGGATTTTAGAGATAAGTTTTTCAATCTCTGTGAAGAATAATGACGGTATTTTTACTGGTGTTGCATTAAATCTGGATATTGTTTTTGGTAGAATTGCCACTTTCACAATATTAATCCCAGCTATCCAGGAGCATGGGAGGTCTTTCCACCTTCTCAAATCCTCCTCAATTTCTTTCTTGAGATTTTTTTTTAATGTTCTCATTATAAAGGTCTTTCACATCCTTGGTTAGTGTTATTCCAAGGTATTAAATTTTTGTTGGTATTGAAAATGGGGCAGCCTCATTGATTTCATTGTGTATTTGTCTTTGCATATAGAGAAGCTACTGATTATTGTGCATTTATTTTGTATCCTGACACTTTACTTAAGGAATTAATCACCTTTAGAATTCTTCTATATAGGATCATGTCATCTGCAAATAGGGCTAATTTGACTTCTTCCTTTTCAATCCAAATCCCTTTTATTCCTTCCTCCTGTCTTATTGCTCCTGCTAGTACTTCTAGCACTGTGTTCCCAGTCTTGAACTCCTTGAGTTTTTCCCCAGTAAGTATTATTTGGGCTTTAGGAGCTTTATGTATAGCCTTTATTGTGTAAAGATATAAACCCTCCATGCCTATTCTTTCCAATGTTTTTATCATGAAGTGGTGTTGTATTTTGTCAAAGGCCTTCTCTGCATCAGTTGAGATGATCATGTGGTTCTTATGGTTAAGTTTGTTTATGTCAAGTATTACATTGACTAGTTTCCATATGTTAAACCATCCCTAAGTCCCTGGGATGAAGCCTACTTAATCAGGTTGGATAATGCTTTTGATTTGTTTTTGAATTTGGTTTGCAAGGATTTTGTTCAGGATCTACACATCCATATTCATTAAGCAAATAGGCCTATAGTTTTCTTTCCTTGTTGCATGTTGGTCTGGTTTTGTATTAGGATGATGTTAGCTTCATAAAAGGAGTAGGGAAGGATTCCCTGGTCTCCAATTATGCAAAATAGTTTGAGAAAAATTGGTTATAGTTCTTCAATGAAAGTTTGATACAATTCAGCTGAGAAATCTTCCAGTCCCAGACTTTTAATTTTGGGGAGGTTTTTGATTATCTTTTTGATCTCTGTGGATGGGATAGGTTTGCTTAGTATATTATTCTGCTCTGGGTTTGGTTTTGGTAGGTAGCATGTGTCTAGGAATTCATCAATTTCTTCCAGATTGTTTAACTTTGTGGAGTAGAGGTTTTGGAATTATGGTCTGATGATTCTTCCAATTTCATTGATGCCTGTTGTGATCTCTCCTTTTTCATTTCTGATTTTGTTAATTTGAGACTTCCCTTTTTTTGCTTGATCAAATTGGCCAGGGATTTCTCAATCTTGCTTATTTTTTTTTTTCAAAGAACCAGCTCTTCATTTCATTGATTTTTAAAATTGCTTTCTCAGTTTCCAATTCATTAATTTCTGCTCCAGTCTTGATGTTTTACCTTCTGTCTGGAGCTCTTTGAGTTGGATTTTTCTTGTTTTTTTTACTGTGCCTTTTGGTGGACAGTCAGGTTAATTTGGGATCTCTCTGTCTTGGTATTGAAGGCATTTAGCACTACGAATTTTCTCCTTAGGACTGCCTTCATTGAGTCCCATAACTTTTGGTAGGTTATGTTTTCATTATCTTTCAATTCTAGGGATTTTACAATTTCTTCTTGGATTTCCTCCAGGACCCATTCATTATTTAAATGTGTGTTGTTTTATCTCCAGGAGTTGGTGGAGTTCTTGCTGGGTCTTTTGTTGTTAATTTCTAGCTTTAAATAATTGTGATCAGACATGATGTGGGAAGTTTCTTCAGTTTTCTTGACTTTATGGAGGCATGCTTTATAGCCTAATATATGGTAAATTTTGGAGCTGTTCTGTGGGATGCAAAGAAGAATGCCTGTTTGGAATATATAATTGTGATGTGCTCATATCCAATCATTCCATTGATGAGTAAGAAGTGGCCTTCTTTGTCCTTTTTGATTACTTTTGGATTGAAGTCTATTTTATCAGATATTAATATAGCAACACCTACTTGTTTTTTTATTTACATTTGCTTGGAATATCATTTTCCAACCTTTTACCCTGAGATGTTGTCTATATTTAGTGGTGAGGTGGGTTTCTTGAAGAAAGTAGATAGACAGGTCCAGTTTTGCCGGAGACGGCAAGCATGCCATTTGAGGATCACAAGAAATCGAGTGCTGAAGAGCTGCTTGACGTAGTTCCAGCCCAGCTGTCTCTTCCTTGAAGTCCGATGTGGCCCCTCTATAGAAAAATCTTTGGCTCTCTATGCTACAGAAATATGTGGTTTTCTGTATAATGTTTGTTTTTCTCTGTCTTTCACTTGGTATCCCAATCTCTAAGTTTACTTTTCCAGTAAAAATTGGTGTTGGTAAAGTGTTGGTCAATGTATCTGAAAGAGGCTCTGGCATAGAATTGGAAAAACAAGAAAATGGGTCAAAGATACTTGTTTTCCTTAAAGGCTTTAAAGAAAGTCAGGCATGGAGTACAGTACACTTAGGAGGAAACAATGAACCTCCTGGAACAATGTAAACATTGTCATATGACTAATTTTTCTAAATGGTGGCAATTGCAATTGACTCTTTACCAGGAATCCTTACAGAAAAACAACCAAAGTCAGAAAAAGTTCAATTGGGGGGAACAAAGTCTAAGTATTGGAGGGACATGAAAAGGAAAATTCAAAATAAATAATTAAAGGATAAATGGATCTGCTGGATCAGTGATTAATGATGGGAAGCCCCATTTGTGGTTGTTTACCTCTCACCTTTAATAGAGTAATTGAAGGTAGAAGTCCAGGAAATCACAAGTGCTTGACCACACATACATTGGGAAAATGTGAAAACAGTAAATCATTACAGGGGCCTGACAACTTTACTTGAGGTGAATAAGCACGGGATTGTTTGATGATAAAGAATAACAAAAAGTTTCTATGAATTCTGTGAAATCATACCTTTCTTGAAGTTTGTTCTTGCATGACATTATCAGAAACTAAAAGACTGAGGCTAAGAGCTGTGGCAGAAAGAGAGAGAGAGAGAGAGTGAGAGAGAGAAAGAGAGAAAGATGGAAAAACTCAGCTGCCTTCAGCATTAGCCTGTCAGCTTGCACCAGAACTTGACTTCCAGTCATTATTTCGCTATTCCCTTTCACACCTCTCTTCGGGGACCCTCCTTCAAGCCAGGGCTGGACCCCAGAACAGTTTGTTTATCTATCCTGAGAACCTGTGTCTTTTGATTGGTGAGTTAAGACCATTAATTTCTAAGGTTATTACTATGAGGTTTGAATTGATCCCTGCCATGATGAGGTGTTTTAGGGGTTTGGTGCTTTCTTGTCTATTTTGATTACTGAGATATTCTTCTTGTTGGCTCTTGAGATTGGTTGTTTGACTCTTCTGTATTGAGTATTCCCTGAAGTATTCTCTGTAGGCCTGGCTTTGTGTTCATATAATCATAGAGTTGACATTTTTTTCATGGAAAATTTTTCTTTCATCATCTATTATGAAGGATACTTTTGCTGGGTGGAGTAGGTTGAGTTGGAAGCCATAGCATTTTAGACGTTAAGTGCTCCATTCCAGGCCCTTCTGGCTTTCAGGGTTTCCATTCAAGAAATCTGATGTAATTCTGATGGGATTACTTTTTTTATGTTGTGAGTTGTTTCTCTCTTGCTACTTTTAACACACCTTCTTTGTTTTCATTGTTAAGAGATCTAACTTTGATGTGTCTTGGAGAGTTTCTCTTTTGGTCCTATCTGTTTGGCGTTTGGTGAGCTTCTTGTATCTAGATGGGCCTCTCTTTTGAGATAGTTGCAAAATTTTCTGCAATAATTTTATTGAATATGTTCTCTATGCCTCTGGCCTGGATTTCCTCTCCTTCTAGTATACTCATGGTCTGGATGTTTGGTCATTTTAGAGTATCGCACAGTTCCCTCATACTCTGTTTACTTGATTTTTTTTTTTTTTTGAACTTAGCAAAATATCAATTTCTTTTGTCTTTTCTTCCAGGTCAGAGGTTCTGTCTTCTACATGAGCAACTCTGTTGGTGAGAGGTTCTAGAGAGGTTTTTATAATTTCTATTTGATTTTTGTTTTCTGTTGTATTATTTCACATCATGTCCATCTCTTTTTCGAGTTCTGATTTTCTTGATGCTTCCTGGAATTCATTCTTGCATTTGTTGAAATCGTCATTAAGCTCAATCAACAAGTTGTTGAGATCTTCCATTTCTTGACTCATCTTCAATTTATTTATACTTCTTTGCATGGTTCTAATGTTTTCTTCACTCAAATTAAGCCTATTGTTAAAAGCTGAACTCTAAGAGATGATTCTGTTCAATCTCATTGATATGCTTGTTGGTTCTTTGATGGTTTGCTTCCAGTTCAGAAATCTTTTGGATCAGGGTCTCATTGGTTGATGCATTTTCATTTCGGGAATGAATTTCTATTGATTTCTCTATGATTTCATTGGAGGCTTCCATTGTAGAGCTAGCCATCCTTGTTGGAGATCTCTCAGTTTTCTGACTTTCATTGGCTTTCTTGCATTGCTGTTAACCCATTTTAGGGAGATTCTTTATTTTATTGAGGAGGAAACAAGTTTTTGTCCTTTCATCTGTACACTCTCTGACTCAGATGAAAAGGGATGATGATACCAGTGACCAGTCAGGATACCAGAGCAAAAGACCTGACTTCACAGCTGACACAGGGACCAGGCAAGGCACAATGGCACTACCAAAACCAGAGGACTTGGAGGAGACAGGATACTGGGGTCTGGCCTACTCACTCCATACCACCACACCTACCCACACACCATCTGCATAGAGAACCCAGAACAGGAAACTGGGGGGAAGCCAGAAACAGGGGTCTAGCCTACTCACTCTCACCACTGAGCCCACCTGCACACTGTCCACACAGGAAACCCAGACCTTTTTCATTTTTCCTTCAGAACTTTGTGTTTCCTTCAAATAAAATAGAAAATAGTGGGGCTGGGGAGATGGCTCACCTGTTAAAGGCACTGGTTTACAAAGTCTGCTGGCCCAGGTTTGATTCCCCAGTACCAAATGCTACTTTTTAATATAGAATCCTTGTGTACAATATTGTTTTCATTTAATGATTAATAACAAATTAGTTCTCCAACTTATTCACTTGAGATATTTCTTGTCTAACTTTTCATTCCCACTAACTTTTCATATGTAGTAGGTACTCATTTAGTATCTAAAATCATTCCTCTGTCAGCCTTCTTGCTATAGAAAGTTTCATCAACTATTATTTCTATTGGGGCACTTCTGTAATGACTGTCCTATATCTGGGATATAAAACACCATTGAGTGTCTCTTTAGAACTGATCTAGCTATTATCTCAGAGTGTGTGGATAGGTGTCCAGAGCACAATAGTAAATGCATGAAGACACAGTGGTGTAGTATAAATGTTTGAAAAATAAACACAATAACACTAAATACATACTAGATAGTGTGCAAGCAACTGGTCACAGGATAATTTAACATTTTACCATTGTATGAAGCTATAGTCCTCTTAAGAATGTTTTAACTTGTTGATCCGTGTTCTTCTTGTGGGAACGGTCAATTATGTTATCTTGCTAAGCAAGGTTTTTAGTGACCATTTTAATTAAAATGCATGTGCTACTCAGAATCCACATGGGAGAGGAGCTAATGTAGCATTGCCTGATTCAGATTGCTCAGAAGATTCAGATGTACAAATGCATTTCTCTGTATATATGAATTCCACATTTTTGAACTCAACCAGTCTCACAATAAAAATATTTTAAAAGGCTGGAAGAGATCTTAGTCAGTAAAGTGTTTTACTTTAAGTTTGAGGACCTACGTTTTAATCTCTGCAACCAACATTACAAATGCCAAGTGTAGTGGTGCATACTTGTAATTCCAGCTCTAGAGGGTTAAAAGTAAGCAGATCTCTGGGGTTCACTGCCTAGCCAGTTTACCCCTCTTGGAGAGCTTGAAGCTAATGAATGACCCCATCTCAAAGAAAGTTGGATAAAAGTGGATGGTATTCCTAATAAATTTCACCCAACATTATCCTTTGGCCTACACACACACAATTATGCAAATTTTAAAAATTGAATCTGTACTGAGTATGTACAGACTTTTACCATTTTTTTTTTAATTTTCTAAACAACTATTTAAACAGGACTGTTATGGCCTAAATGTTAAATACTCCCTATAGGTTCAAAGATATTTCCACCCTAATGAGAAACTGGAGGCAACCATGAGTAGCAGAGTTAAATGATCCCAGAATGCATAAGAAAACCTATCATAATATGCATGAAAACTTCAGCAAAGCATAACATGATATTGCTGAGTTATGTGAACTGTATATAACTTTATTTTTCCACAATTTAGGGTTTTGTGTTATCAATTTATAACTATTGTCTTAGTCATTTGTGAAACAATATTTCCAGCATATTATTGAGCATGGTACATGTAACCAAAAGAAAAATTTCCTCCTACAATTTCAGAAATAACCTGCTTTTATTCTATCATTTAGGAGTGCAGGGGTTTCCACAGTAGAAGTAAGTATACACTAACATTACTTAGATGCAATTATTTTATATACTGGAACAATTAGACTATATATACCAGAGACAAAAGCTGTAGCCCTTTTCAATATAAAGAAAAAAAATGAATTTAGCAAGAACAGATCATTGTGTAACAGTTTCTACAGACTTAGCTTTATACCTTTCTCCATATGTAAGGGAGATTCTCCTCAGGAAGATCTCAATGAGGGGGAATTTTTCACTGTAAGTAAACAAGTCATACTCACCTATTCCTGGAGATGGCTCAGAGGAAAGCCCTGTGTCCTCTATCCTTGGCTTCACACCATTAAGAAAAGAATATTACAAGTGGCCATTTCCCATGAGTGCCTGTTTTAATTCTACCTTCAGGGTAAAGAAACAGCTTGTTTGCAAGTAACATTATCATTACCATGCAATATATAACCTACTGTCACACATAGTAGTGTGGCGTGCGTGGCACATCTTACATTAAACATTTAATGAGGCAACAAAGATTTCCCTCATGAGTGGAAAAGGCTGAAGGTAATTCATTTATCTATACTAAAGCATTAGTAGGATGCTGATTGTATCTTACCCAATGTGAAGAAATATGAATGAAGGGGTGAAGGATGGAATAAACTATGGTGGACAATGTATCTAGAGAGGAAATTCTTTTCATAAAATAAGCTTGGAACATTTGCTTCCCTCTGATGTCAGATTATCATCACTGTTATTCTACTAAATGGAGTGTGAAACCTAATATTTGCTCTTGCTTAGCAGAGCAAATACTTCAGGAGAACTACGGTACAACCAAATGAGGAAAGGCTTTGTAGTACTGAGCAGGAAAAACTAAGCATAGCTGTCAATTTCTGTTTAGTATCACAAATGGGGCAAGTGATTCATCTTCCTGGACTCTGAATCCTCACAGACTTAAACTCTTGAAAGGTTTCCTTCCTTTCCTCCCATATAAATGTTTAGTAGTGCCTCAATTCATTCTATTCTGTTTCTTGTAACGTGGAAACAGCATTCTAATTCAAGTTTCTGCTGGGTTTATGACATTAAAATGAGAGTACCCTCCAAAAAATTGATAAGTATTAGAACAAAACTAAGGCAAGAGGATATATATTTATAGAAAAGGCCGAATCAACATGGGATATTTAAAGATCACCTGATTGTAACACACAGAAAACTGATTAGGAGCTGAGGTTATTCAATAGAGACACTACATTCTACAGATATTAAAGAAGGCAAGAGACAAAGTTTCCAGAGTGCCTGGGGATACAAAGAAGCCTTGCGGAACTATCTTTCATCCCTTCCTTTCTTTCTTTTACATGTGGCTTGTTCTTTCTGCCTTCTTTTGTTCTTCTTTTTTTTTAAATTTATTTATTTGAGAGCTACAGACACAGAGAGAAAGACAGATAGAGGGAGAGAGAGAATGGGCGCGCCAGGGCTTCCAGCCTCTGCAAATGAACTCCAGACGCGTGCGCCCCCTTGTGCATCTGGCTAATGTGGGACCTGGGGAACCGAGCCTCGAACCGGGGTCCTTAGGCATCACAGGCAAGCGCTTAACCACTAAGCCATCTCTCCAGCCCTCTTTTCTTCTTTTTATACTAAATATGCTCATTTCTTTCTTCTTTCAATTTTTTCCAGTAACCAGTACATAGATTTATGAATGTTTACTTTCACAGGGCCAAGAACAGACTTCTAGGGCAGATGACCAGAGACAGACTTTCACTGTAACGAGCCATGAGAGCAATCTCTGCAGCCCAGTCCTTCACCTGGCCCTGGTACTACCAAATTAAGTTGAATATCCCTGCACATTACCACATTGCTCCAAATACACACAACCTATATCCTAGTCAATGTTTTTTGTTGGCAAGAATACGAAATGTTCATTATAATGCTTTAACAGGCAAAGAAGGAAAAATCAACTATGAGAGACATGAAGAAGGATTAAGAGGGCAGTATGAGTTCCCCATGTAAAATGTTAAATTGATTATTTACTTGTAGTATACTAACATGGGTTCAGCATGCATTTTCTGTGTTCTGTGGAATAAGGAAGGCCAAAATATACTCAGGTATAAGAAATTTTAAGGATCTGGACAGATCAGAATAACTCTGGTTTCAATTGAACACTTATTTATATAAGTGGCTCTCATTTAAAAAATGAACTTTTACAAAATTTGATAAGCACACTAAATTTTTAAATCAAAAAGTACATCAAACAAATTAATTTTTCTCTTTCACATGTCTTAGATTTAGCTGCAGACTTTGAAAACATAACTGCTCTCTGAATGTCTTTCCTCGACATTACATAGAAAATAATATAGCACTTTAAAAGACAATATCTCCTAAGATTAATTACTATTTAATGTTCCCTTTAAGTTTTCCGACTTGGAGAGCTACTTGTTTTGTGACATATACTGATGAGATCTTGAGCTGAAATAGTGTAATTTCAACAGCTGTGAGGGTAGCAGCCAAATTCTTAAGACTTGGTGTTCCCAGGCTCAGACTCAAAAACAAAGTCTCTGTAACAGCTGTTTGCTTTCTGTCTGCTTATGTTTAGATGGAACATTCCATTGGCACTCTTGATATGGGCAAGATTAATTTATATGTAAATATCCTGCACAAAATACATGTGATATGTAATTAAACATTGATCTTAAGAAATAAATTATGGCTTTATATACACATAAGTTTCTTATTGACTAGGGCTTAAATCTTTTTTCAAAGTTTTTGCCAAGACAAAAAGAAAAGTCGGGCTGGAGAGATGGCTTAGCGGTTAAGTGCTTGCCTGTGAAGTCTAAGGATCCTGGTTCGAGGCTCAGTTCCCCAGGACCCACATTAGCCAGATGCACAAGGGGGCGCACGCGTCTGGAGTTCGTTTGCAGTGGCTGAAAGCCCTGGCATGCCCATTCTCTCTCTCTCTATCTGTCTTTCTCTCTGTGTCTGTCACTCTCAAATAAATAAAAAAGGAATAAAAAATATTAAAAAAAAGAAAAGTCCATGCTCATGATGTATAAGACTGATGTTAATTAAAATAACAGGCTACATTTAACCCAAGTCCCACTGAAGGTAAAGAGATAAATATTATTGTAACACAAGTGACAAATGTATAAAAATAAGATGCAAACTCCCTCTGAAAAAATTATAAGAATACTGTAAAAAAACCCAGATGTCAATATTACTATTTTCTTTTTGAATGAGAATTTTAAACTTCCTCTCACTATTTAAGCATGTTTAAAGGTATTTATTACCTTTGATAAGCTTATTTTATAGTTATTTCCTGCTTTGTTGCACAGAAGAAGAGAATGAGGAAAAAACAGAGTTCTTATCTTGACTTTAGATAACCCTGAGTGTGTTTGTAACTTGGGTGATCCTAAATAAGTTGTGACATGCTGTAGCTTCAATTAATTTCAAAGTCCATTATTCAGAAAAACGATATTTTGAAATAATGGTTAATTTATTTCCTACAAAAGCATAGCCAGAATGCCAGCCTTGGTACTATTTTGATTTGATTCTAAATGTTATTGATTTACCATTTATTTTTCTAACCTTCCTCATCCGTGAATGCTGTAGATGATTCTTTATTATAGCAGTAGGAGCTGGTTGTGAATTTTAGAAGATAAGAACCCTAAAGGTGCAATGAATACTAAGTCATATTCTAGAAAGGAATCAACCGACTAATAAAATACTTCCCAGTGTCTTCTTTCAGAATAAACACGTAGAGCTGTGTTAGTTTTCTAACATACCTATTGATATATGAGTCATATATAAGTCACACAAAAGATGAAGCTCTTTCTTGGAACTTTCAAAGTCCTAGATTTTGAATATGATTCTGCTTTATGTGTTATGTGGCTCTTGGGAAAGTTATTTATGATTGCTGAGCCCCAGTTAATTTTCACTAATATTTGAGCTGAATTGCACTGATCTTAGAAGTTCATTTTAAGGACAAAATGAGAAAATACACAATAAAACTCCTAACCTAGCATCTAACACATTGCATATATGCAGTGAATATTGTCATAAGTACACTTTACCAAATTAAAATTCCACAAAAAATCTTATGCTTAAAATCTAATGGCAAGGATATTTATCTTATGATTCTAAATACACTTTTAAAAAATCTTAGTATTTCTGGGAAAGATCATTGTGATGGAGGACTAAGTTTGTACATGCCTTGATGTTTCCCTGTGATGCTTTGCATAAGCATTTCAGACAGTAGACCCTGCATAAATATCTGCTGAATTTTAATCGGGCTCATCAGCAATATCATCTCAATGTATTATACAGTTGGAAATAGCATAAAGAACTTGGAGACAGGTGTACTTCCACATGAGATACCTACCATCATTGACATATTTTTCTGTTGGTTTCTCTATTCTTATTTTCATCAGTCCTAAAAGCAGACTGAAGCAGATGTGTCTAATTAAATTTTTTAGTAAGAGGAGCTTATGTATGGACACTTAGTGTACTGCTGACTAGAAAAGCATAAATGCCTTTGTTTTAAATAAGGAGACTTTAGCATTTGGAAAGTTTGGTCTGTAGTTGATGGGGAAAAAAATCAATATTTAAGTCATTTAGACATTTGCACACATAAATAAACTATGTAGCATTCCTTTTGGCCAGCTTCTATAAGCTAGGATAATAATGTAAATCCCAATATCCAATACATATTTTATAAGGCATAAATACATTTTTCAATATGCTATCATCTATAGGCCAACAACACACTCTCAGTATTAAAAAGATACTGAATGCACAGACTTAAGCAAGCAGTGATTCACCTTCAATCATAGCTAGTCTGAGCACATCCAGATTCTTGGGCTCAGTTCTTGACACCACCATTTAAGACTATAGCAGACAAATTACAGTTCTTTCCAAAAGGTGTGTGTATCAATACTAATTAGCTTTGTGTGTATCTGCTTCCTATTTGGTGATTTTAGAGCTAAGCCATATACAGAACAAGGAACACATTTCATTAAGATAGAATGACTTGTGTACACAGTCTTTGAGAGCTTGTACAGCACAGTGGAAGGAACACAGTTCTTGAGTTAGACCACCTGGGATGACCAGCTGCCACCTACTAGTTGTGTGTGAACAATGTAAATTGTTTAGTATGGTATGTTACAGACCTTCTCAAATCCTCATCTTAAAAATTGGACTGAGAGAAAGAGAGTAGTGACTGCCATTTTATAAATGTTGAATAATTTATTGTCATTTTATAAGTGTTTCATAAAGTTTAGCTGTTATCATTCTTATTATTGTTGCCATTGTATTAAACAGCTTCCAAAGTTTTGTAACTTTACAAGCAAGACTGTCTGACTATTGATTGCAATATATCAGTATAACTATATTCTTAAATTGAGAGATAATTTAAAATTTTTTGAAAAATATACCTTTATTCTAAAAAGTTACAATTTAAAAAAAATATAGTTCTCAAAAGGAATGAATTTAATTATTAAGCCATTTATAGTCAGTATTAGTCTTTGCATGGCACATTGGAATCTCAATAGCACACATCACAATTATTCAATTCCCAAATATCTTATAAGATTATTGTTATTCTCTCACACACATATATACAAACACACATAAATATATTAAAATATTCTTAGTATGCATCATGTGTTAAATCAGAGACATGTGCTTAAGACTATGACATATCCAACTCTGTAAGTATGGTTTGTATAGTTACTATGTGACTTCAGAAAAATTAATTTAACACTTAAGTACAATTATTATCTTGACAAAGTTTTAAACTTCTCAATAGCGTATCTTATTAGTGAAGGGCTTGGGGAAACAAATATTCCCATACATATTGTAGTGGTAGAAAGTATAAAATATAAAGAATCAAATAAGCAATATTTGCTGAAATTATAAAACCATATACATGTAAACAGAAAAAATTCATATACAGAAACTTATCCAGCTGTTTTACTTGGATATATAGGTTATAGGAGGTGTCATGGGTATTTCTTGAGATAATTTTTTATAGTAGAAAAACATGAAAATACATGTACATCTTAGAAATTGCCAGAAAACTTGTTAATAAAGTAGTGATGGATAATATGGTAATTTGTATTGTGCTTGTGAAGTACCACCCTCTCTGAACTGCAAGTATTAAAGTATTTAATCCTGAAAACAATACACCTGGCCTTGGAAGACAGAATTATCATATATATATATATGATATATATACATATATATATATATATATATATATATATATATATGTAGTTACTTTCGATTTAACCATTGGAAAATGAGTAGTAGAATGATTACATCACTTATTCAGAGATATAAAAATAGATGATGACTTCATGATTTTACCTCTTACCATGTAGCACAAGAATCAAAGCTTAATCTTTCTTTTACATGCTAGGCAAATCTTGATTCATTAAAATGAGAAACAAACACCCCACTTAAAAATTATATGGAGCTAGTTTTTGAAGAAAGTATCCATTACTGTAGAACTAGCTTCATATTATACCAAACAAAAAAGAAACTAATATAAATTGTTCATCGAATGCAAAGTTGAAAATAAAGAAAAATATATATTATATTAAGCATATAATATGTATGTGTATATATGTAAAATTATGTGTGCATATATATATGTGATATATTCTCTATTGAAATATAAGCATAGAAATAGAAAAATTAAGTTTACACCAAAGTCAATTATTATTTCAATATTATTTATTATTTAATTAATGTTATCAGATGAAATAAGTCTCCATTAAAATATACTTTAAAAACATCAGAATTTCTATATGGAATATCTGAATGAAGTGAACTATTTCAAAATATTTACTACTTGAAATATGTCATCATTATTCAATCACAAAGTATGTTTTATGAAAAGTAATCTTAAAATATGGTCAGACATCCTGGAAGTATGACAGAAAACATGAGAAAGTGCATTTCTGAGGATAGAGCTGTTCATATTGGTTATTTGAAAGAAAATTCTTATTTCTGACCAAAATAAAAACAAAAACAAAAATAATAGAATATGTAAGTTTAAAGAGCAGATATGACTTGGTTTGAGTATTTCTGAAAAATGTAGGTGGAACAAATATTTACTTCATGAAACTTTAAAATCATCATCTCACATGTGAAAATTACAAACATTTCCTGTTTGCTTTGATATTTTGACATATTTTGTAGACTATACACTTGTACACTTTTACTGTTGGACACCTTGAATTCTAAAATTCCTTGACCAAACAGCAGATAATTTAAATTTTCTTAAATAGAAATTTCCATGCTTCTCAGATGATCCCATAAACTTGAATGAAGTGCTCAGGCCACATTTAATTGGAAAGTTCTAGAGCATGAAGAGCTTATTGCTTTCAGGTAGATGTGTTATAGATTTTTTTCAGTTTGCCTTCATTTGACTCCTTTTGGTTTCACTATGAGAGTAAAGATCATGCTACAATGTGCATATTGCATCATACACACAACTATTCTAGCTAGAATTCAAGGAAGAAAAGGGAGAGGAAGAAGCAAACATGCAGGAGAATGGGGACCAAGAAACTGAGCAAGAACAAGAAGAACAACAATGGTCAAGTTTCAGAATGAAGCCAAACATTTCTGAGAGATATAAAAGAAAGTTTGTGATTTGTTTTAAGTTCCCTAATTCCCACAAACCAGAGGTACCTTTTTAGAACAAAGGCAGCACAAACAGTGTTCTTTGCTATTTTCTAAGAAAACAGAGCTCCAGCACATCAAGGCACACAGACCCTCAGGACACACCAAAGTTCCTGCTAAGAGTTCAAAGTGGGCCATGAAAGCCTTCATATCAATCATAACATGAAACACACACGTTCTCACACTCTTACAGGGCTGCAAATATTTATGCAGCTTTGGATACTAAGGTTTGTCTTGTACTTTCCCATCAGCACAACTATTGTTTCTGTCTTGGTAGGGGGGCAACCTTTATGAGATCTGTGAATGGTCACACATTGCATTCAACACCATAGTATGTACTTGATTTTATCTACTGTTTCTGATGAGTTAAAATTTTTCATTTCTTCCTTCTCACACATTACTTAACATCCCTCCCACACAGAACAGATGTTTCTCAATTTAAAAGAATGCAAGTAATTCAACATCATAAATAACAAATCACAACTCAAGGTCAGAGTAAAAAACTTTTATGTCTCATTAAGTTTCAGACTCCTCATCAATTACTCTCATTGAGCATCAATTTAGATCTTGTTATGTGAAAGTGCATGAGCCTCACTCACTTTATCAGTTAGAAGGCTATCTTTGAACACTAATAACTACTATAAAACATTTCCAGTTAAATGTGCACTATTTTGTATACTGATCAGAAATCGTCAGCAGTGAGAATTTTCCTAATTCAAAACACCATGTGCTTTCTGGTCCAGTTAACAGCAACTTGTCCTACTGAGGTAGAAGAAATAAAGTGACACTTTAAATTAACCTGTAATCTAACTAATAATACATCAAAAAATTGCTGTTTAATTTGCTTCCAAGCCAAACAAATTGAGGCCACTTATGTTAATACTTGGAAGTAACAGTTAAAATTTAAAAAATGTTAAAAAAAATCTTAAATTCACTTAAGCAAAAGTAAACTTACACATATCCCTGTCTAATCTCCAGTAGTCACATGTTCAATGGAAAATAAGCTGCATTTTGATAACATTTTGTTACCTTATAGCACCTCAGAATCTAAAACTTTGTTTCTGAAAGCAATCATATACCAAGAAGTTGACTTAAAATCAAACTAAGTGGGCTGGGGAGATGGCTTAGTGGTTAAGCGCTTGCTTGTGAAGCCTAAGGACCTCGGTTCGAAGCCCAATTCCCCAGTACCCATGTAAACCAGATGCATAAGGTAGCACATTCATCTGCAGTTCGTTTGTAGTGGCTGGAGGCCAAGAAGTGTCCATTATCTCTCTCTGCCTCTTTCTCTCTCTCTGTCTCTCTCAAATAAATAAAATAAAAAATATTTTAAAAAATCAAATTAACCATCTGTGTATCCTCAAATGCCAAAGCATTTTCATTTTGGCTAAAGCACTTATCTTGCCATTAAAAAACAGCCCAGGAAGCTACACAATCTGCCAAAATTAAGTTGCTAATAGCAGGAGAGAGTTTAGGTCTCAGGCCTCAGTCCAGGCAAGTCCACATGGGTTCATAGACACAATGTGTTTGGTCTAATATTTCTGTTTCATTTTGGTTTGTTACATTGGTTTTGAATCATTGCCACAATTTGTTTGACATTCATTCCAGTGAGTGTCTTTGGGATCTGAGTCTGGATGAGAGGTGTGTGTGTGACTGCTTTGACCAATGAAATACCATGTTTGTGATGCTCAATGCCTTCTGAAGTAAGGTTATAAAAGGTCAATAAGCTTTTGCCACTCTTTCTGAGTACATACTGTTTCGAAGCTCAAGGCTGCCACAGAGGAAATCTAGCTACTAGAGGCCAATATGTTTTAAGGAGCCCCAAGTCACAGACACAGGTCATGTGTGGGGTGTCTTGTCTATACCAGCTATCCTAGCCTTTGCTCTTGTAGTCCAAGCCCCAGACATAGTATAAGTGAAGAGACCTCTGCACTTTCAATTCATCCACAGCTATTCAAGTCTGCCAAGATGAGATCCAAGATATCATGTAGCAAAGACACGACGATGCTTTGCCAAATTCCTAATTTGCAAAACTCATGAGCATATCAAAAGAGTTGTTTTGTACTCCCAATTTGAGGTGTCCATGCACTTCAAGAAACAATACTAGAATATCCTAAGGTTTTAGTTTTTCTCACATAATGCAAAGAACACTGGTTCATTTGACAAATTCAGTTCTCATCATTTAACAGCTATACTCTTCATTAACTTTGTTTTTAAAATATTCTTTAAGATGTAAAATCACTCCATTGTCAATATATTATTTTGTTTTTTCAACTTTTGGTTTTTGAGGTAGGATCTCGCTCTAGCCCAGGCTAACCTGGAGTCCACTATGTAGTCAGGGTGGCCTTGAACTCACTGTGATCCTCCTACCTCTGCCTCCTGAGTGCTGGGATTAAAGGTGTGTGCCACCACTCCTGGCAGTGTATTATATTTATGAGTGCAAAATAGAGTGCTTATGGCACTACTCTCTGAGAGGTCACATTTCTTTGAAAGTCTCCTGCATATATTCATGTGATTTATTCATTTAAAATAATGAGTTAAAAATAAAATAATTAAAGAAGACGAGGAGTTTAACTGTTTCTTAAAAAAGTGAACAAATCTAGAAATATATTATTAATTAATTAATGACAGTTAAAAATCAAGAAAGACCATCTAGATAAAATATTCCTGATGCATAAGTTATGTAATAAATTCTTAGCAAATTAATGCCAGAGTAGACATTTTAAGAGGTATATTATATTAAGCAAATGAGAACTGAAGAAATGTTAATGTGTACCATAATCATTAAGCAAGAACATACATCATGTTATTAATTTTTCTATTATCTTATTTTATATATCTGACATTCAAGAAAATTCACTCATTTTTTTTTCCGGACCAATAAAATTCTGTTATAATTTTAATTATTATTAGAGAATCCACTAAACATAATTTCATATGAGAGTTGATGTTAAGCATGACCTTATGCAAATACACAAAAGTCTACAGAGAAAACAAAGAGACTTGATATATTTCCATTTTTCTGAAGTTTGCAAAATTAAAATTTTATTTTTATACTATGATAGCAAGTTAGGAAAATCTATTTTCCCTACTAGTGGATATAAAGGCAGGGTGAAGAAAGTCTGCTGTTTTGGAGAAGTATTGACTATGTACAGCAAATAAGAGGAAAGACAGGAATGCTGAGTATTTGGGTGGCCCTGTTCTATATCATTTGTGAAGATCATATAGAAGAAAAATAAAATACAGTAAAACTCAGATACCCCTATAACACCATAATTACTAATAATTCATTCATTTTGTCTGCAAACTCTACACATTTGATTATTTAATGTTTGTTTTGTTTCCATTCCATGTCTAATCTTCTCCTGCTCTGGAAGTTTCTTGCTTGTCATACATAAGAGCATTTAATTGTCAGTAAAAATAATCCTCTGATGGGACAACAGAAATTTTGTAAATCTCTGTATATCTTTTCAAATTTTCAGACATTTGTTTGAGATTTTACTTCCAGACTTTGAAAATCCTGCATCTATGCCTAAAATAAACTAGAATAAAATAAAACTAACTCAAATTGCTTTGTTTTATTTGCTCAAATTTACAGGTCTCAATTTACCCTAGGCTACAAGATGAAGTCTGATTAATAAAGGGCAGATGTTTCTTTGTTTGTGATGGTTTGAAGGTACAATACGCCCGACAGTGTCATGTGCTGAAACGCTTGGCCAGCAGCTGGTAGTGCTGTTTTGGGAGGTTTGGGAACCTTTAGTACCATGCCATTGGTGGAAAAGTGAGCCTTGAAGACATCTGCTCCTGGTTTTAGCCAATATCATCTTTTCCTGATCCACTAAGACACTAAGAAGGTGCTACTGCAACTCCTTTCTACCACAAACCTACCTCCTTAGCTGTAATGATTTTCCCACCATGATGAATTGGTAGCCCCTGAAACCATAAAGCCAAATAAATCCTGCTTCACTTAAGATAATTCTATCAAATACTTTGTTTTCACAGAGGTGAAACAAATAAGGAATACATCTAGCTTCGTAAGGACATGGAGACAATGATGAGTTTCATGTGTCTGCGTATGTTACCTATGTAGCTTTTACCTACTGAATATAAATGCAGCTTTGATTTTATTATCTTATAAAATGTGCATCAAAAGAAATGTTTTGCGCTGCTCTAAAAAATTAACATTATGTTCTGTTTGCATCAATGGATTCTTATTCCAAAAATACAACATCAATATAGCATGTGCAGGGGGAAAATACTAGTATAATGCTCTTTTTTTGACATCTCCCTTTTTTGCTATATTTTTTATCTGGACTCTGTAATACAAGTGAAGAACACACAAAAGTTAATAAAATAAGGTATTTCCTGTGATGGAATTCTACATAATACCTTAACTACAATGGAAATATAATCATGGATTATTCACTTTTCAAGGTTTTCCATTTATGTGCTTGTGGGCATGTGTGTATATGTTTTCATGTGTGTGGTTGAATGTATGGAAGTCAGAGATTGACACTAGGTGTCTTTACTCTCCACTTTATTTACTAAGATAGGATCTCTCTCTTGAATCCACAGCTTGCTGATTTGGCTTGTCTATCTGGACCACTTGCCTCAGGGATCCCTTGTCTCTACATCCCAAACACTGGCATTACAAGTGAATGCTCAACCTGCCTAACAGATGGTGCAGGGGATACAAAATCACATAGGAACCCTTGTATGCCTTATCCACTGAGTCATCTCTCCAGCACCCACAATTCACTTCTTTTAAGCATGTATGTATGTATATATATATATATATACAAAAATATATAATGGATGTACCTATATACATGCATATATGTGCATACATATATATGTCTATACATATATATACATGGCATGTAGATAACATTAAACTAGTTGAATCTTTGGACATTAATTACTTGTGAATTTTCTCATTATGAGCTCAGTCTTTATATTTGATGTGCACATATGTAGGCCTCACAATTCTATGGGTACAAATGAAGTCAGTTTAATATTGGCATACAAACAAGATAGTTCCTAAGCTCATCTCCAAAGATTTCTGTTCTGGTCCCTCATCAAGCCACCTCTTCACTAGCCTTCTTGGTACATACCAAGATCCACTCAGGATCAAGGGTAGGTAACCTAGTGTACATAGTTCCAGTTCAGCCTGAGTTACACAAATTAAATTAAAAAAAAATAGGCTGGAGAGATGGCTTAGTGATTAATGTTCTTACCTGCAAAGCCACAGGACCCAGGTTTGATTCCCCAGTACCCATGTAAGCCAGCTGTCCAAAATAGTGTATGCATCTGGAGTTTGTTTGCAGTGACTAAAGGCCTTGGTACGCCCCTTGTCTCTCTATCTGCTTGTTTCTCCCTCTTTTTCTTAAATAAATAAAGATTTTTTAAAAAAATATATTACTACTCCTTGTCCATAGTGAAAATACAATCCAAGCTGCCTTAACTGTCAGGGTATCAAAACAACTCTCGGATGTGGAAGAATATGTGCTTTCTTAACATTTGACTTTTGTCTCACAGCATTTGTTACAAAAGCTTCTCTTTCACTTCCAGTTCTCAATTTTTTTTTTTTTTTATTGCAGAAATGCTTCAGACCAGTTTTCCAAGGCTTCCAGTGAAATGGAGAGGAGGAAAGTGACAAAGTACCAAGCCACTTCTCAGTGTTTTTTTTTTTGTTTGTTTGTTTCTTTGTCTATTTTTCTTGGTGTGGTGATGCATGCCTTTAATCCCACTTATTATTATTATTATTATTATTATTATTATTATTGAGGGAGGATCTCACTCTAGCTCAGGATGGCTTTGAACTCTGTAGTCCCAGGCTTGCCTTGAACTCACAGCAATCTCCCTACTCCTGCCCTCTGAGTGCTGGGATTAAAGTAGTACACTTATAACATACCCAGCTTCTCCATGATTTTCCATCCCTCTTTTTTCTCCTAAATTTCCCAACTCCTTTTGTCTCAAGAAGAATGCACTCATAAACTGTTATTACCCATCTTGTATTATTAAAGCAACCATAGAATATTAGTGTCCTATTGCCACCTACCAAACTTAGCAGCTGAGAGAAATACAAATACACTATCTCATTTCCACACATGGAAATTTCAGCCTAAGTCTCCCTGGATAAAGTCACTGAAGCTGCGGTTTCAGCAGGAATATACTCCCTTTTGAAACCCCAAGGGGGGAATTCTACTTCCTTGCTTACATGATCGTTAGCAGAACTCAGCTGCTATGGTTCTGTAAATGGCATGCTTGCAGTCTGTTAATGTCTATCCCTGGATACCAGAAGTGGCTCATATTTTCCTCCATCCACAAAGCCAGCAATGACAGATCAATTTCCTTACTGCTGTGAATCTCTCCTTCTCTCTCCATTGTGATATGACATTACCCTAAAGCTCTTTTTTTATTTTTAAAAAATTTATTTGCAAGGAAAGAGGGAGACAGGGGAGAAGATGGGTGTACTGAGGCCTCTGTCCACTGCAAATTAATGCAATTACCACTTTGTTCATCTGGCTTTACATGGGTACTGGGGAATCGGACCCAGGTTGTTAGGCTTTGCAGGCAAGTACCTCACCACTGATCTATATCTTCTACCCCCTGAAGCTCTTTTCTGCCTCCATCTTCAACATTGAAAGTCTCATGTCATTGGACTGTATTCAACTACATAATCCAAAATAAGCTTTCCATCTCAAGTGTATAAACTTAATCATATTTACAAATTCCTTTTGTCTTCTGAGGTACCATATTTATAGGTTTGGTGGATTAGGGAATCAATATCTTTCATCAGACACATTTTTTCCTACCATATGTAAATATGAACAAAATCAATAACAGTATATCAATAGTAAACATGAGGGGTTCAGAAGAAACCAATTTTTCAAACAGGTCCAGAATTTCAGGTTGGAAGTAGTCATTATGATTATAATTTTGAAATAATAAGATATAGTTTTAGGAGAGAATTGGTGTGCAGTATATGTGGACATACAGATTTTATTTTAAGATTCAGATAGTTTGATGGCTCTCGGGAAGTAGTAGGAGTGTGCAGAGTAAATGATAGTACCTAGGAAAGGAGGCTCACATGGAAAATTTTGATGGGCTCCTCGTAACAGCACTGTAGCTCCAGCAGACACTGCTTATACAGAGGAGCCTGCACCCTGTTCTGTCTACTGTCATTTTGCTTAGTTTCAAGCAGAAAGATACTGTTATCTCCTTAGAATATAAATCCTGTCAAAAGTAAGAGCTAAACACCAAAATTAATTCAGTAAAATTTAGAGTGACTTTGCTAAGCTTAGCACATATTGACAGAAATTAGGACAATAGTGTACACATGCCATATGATAACAATATTCTGCCAAGAAAAAAATATCTTCTTTATATAGAAAGCTATATTTTTTTAGACTACTGAACTAAAAGGAAAGACTATAAAACACAGTTTTAATCAAGGTGACATACGTGGCCAATATCATACCATCATTTGTGATGTAAGCAGAATTCTACTTATATTCTCTGAGCATATTGTAGGTAATACATAGAGGAATGAAGATATCATACATATGTATATGTATGATATCTAATGACATGTTTTCTCATAAGCTGAACATTTTATTCAAGCTGTTAAATCATGTGATCTCAAATATGCTCTAATCAATATTTTGGAAGGCATATGTTCAACTGGGTGCATTTTACTTCAAAAAAGTCTAAACTGTCACTCTTTATCAGTGTGAAAGGGGAGGGAGAAAAAAAAACAGTGTGCAGACAGTTTGTGTAACTGAAGCACAAAATAAAGTATGTCTATGCCTAGATAAAAGGTAAACTCCAATAGGGATGCCTTTCAGCCTGACCCATCAATGTTTTTTTTGTTTGTTTGTTTGTTTCTTTGTTTATTTTTCTTGGTGTGGTGATGCATGCCTTTAATCCCACATATTATTATTATTATTATTATTATTATTATTATTATTATTATTATTATCTGTCCCATGGGTGCAGATATAACAGCATAGCGTAATATTGCAAGTAATATTGCTCCATCATCTTGGTACTAAGAACATTCCATACCATACAGGAAATGATAACGTATCAGAACACTGTGCAAAGATGAAATCAGAGACTGCAGGAAAGATAGTTAACATTGTGTCATTTATACTTAGGAACACAGTATGTCCACAAACATGTATGATTTCCTCAATATATTTACATTGTTTTTAATGTATAGATGAGGGGAAGAAAATCTTCCATGTCAAGTGAAGTACAATTTCAAGAAGTTGGCTTGATCTTTCATCACTGGAATATCTTGTACTGAATACAACAAATAGATGATTGAATTGATTTTTTGTGTTTGTAAAGCATATTAATGTTAGATTAACTTATTTTGCTTTGGGAACAAGTAGAAAAAAAATCCATTTCAATAAGGAAGAAACAACAATGGGTTTAAAATAATGTCAAAGATTACATTCTGTTCATTTCATTTGTGGTGAAGTGGGGCAAGCATAGTAAATGCGTTATACTACGATGTGTAGTTCATAAAACCAAGAATGGTCCAGTCTTCCATAAAAATAGCATTTTTTTAAAAAAAATTTTTTAAAAAATTTTTACTTATTTGTTTTACAGAGGAAGAGAGGGAGGGAAAGAAAGAATGGACACTCCAGGGCTTCTAGCCACTGCAAACAAACTCCAGATGTGTGTGCCCCCTTGTGTTAACATGGAACCTGGGGAATCTAACCTGGGTCATTTGGCTTCACAGGCAAATGCCTTAACCTCTAAGCCATGTTTTAAGAAGAGAGAGAGAGAAAAAAAAAGAGAGACAAAAAAGGCCCAATTGAAATGTAACAGTCTATTTCCCTGTGTCTTCTACTGAAGAGCTGAGAATAATACGTCTTGTTGCCTGATCCCCATTTCAAGTCTGGGATCCGATGCTAATCTGGAATGTCAATGCTGGCTGCACCACATGCTTTGCTACATTCTTGGATACTCTTATCCTTTTTCCTCTTTACTGAAGCTCCAAAATCTTCCTCTCATATCCTCAGGTTCGACCATATTCTGTATTTAGGAATCTAAAGGCCAATCAAGGAAGAAACTTCATATATTCCAGTGCTATTTCAACAGTCAGCCAGCAGTGCAGAAGAGACGGAACCTGCTGTTTCCATGCAATTGTCTCATTCTGTCATTGATGTGCCTCAGTGAACATTTACCCCTATCTCTCCTTTGAAATGCATGTCTTCAGGTCATCATGAGAAATTCAATGGTTCTCATTCCTTACCTTGTTTCATTCCTCAATAGTATGAAAATCAGCTGAACATTACTAACTAACTTCACTCATTTTCAAATACACAGCTCTCCTGATTTTCCTTCTGTGCTCTGGCCACTCCTGCTAAGCCTTCTAGATCCTGTTATTTCCCTAGCACCATCGGGTATGGCTCAGTCCTCATATCTTTACTTCTTTTAATGCTGATCTCACATATCCTCCTACTCAAATTGCATCTAGTACTTTTCACATTTCCCCATAGCTGTCTCCTAGGCACTTCATATACTTCTAACTTCATATAACTAACTACATTGAGCTTCTGGTCTTTAATCCAAATATGCTCCCACTTTATTCTTCCCCAGGTCAATAGCTACTATGTTGTTTCAGTTTACCATAACCTTGAAGTCATCTTTGACGCTCTGTTTCATGTTTCATAGCCAAAGTGTAAGAAACTATTTTTTGCATCATCTTCAAAATATTTCAAGAATTACCACTTCCACTATCACCACTTTGATGCAAGCCATACTATTACAGTGGCTAAGTGATTGCCAAGTGTCTTAACAAGATGACTAAAAAGTTTCTAGCTATTCTGTTTCTTTTTATACACTCCTCTAGATTATAAAAAAAATTGTCTGTTAAGACTATGTCAGTTAATTATACATGTGTCATGCATTGTGTCTCTCCATTCCTCTTCAAGAAAAAAATGGTACAGACACTAATTTCAATTACTCAAAGGCCATGATGTTTGTCTCCTGTTCAGCTCCTGGTATTGTCCACCTCACATACTATAGCAGCTATTTTCATGTTGCTAGGAAAAAACATCAGACCAGAAGCAGATTATTAAAGAATTTACTTGAGGTTCACAGATTTGAGGACAAGTTTCATCATAGGTGAGAAAAGCAAACAGCTCACAACATCACACATCCAAAGCAGAGAGGGAACAGTACAAACAAGCTTAGAACACCCAGTAAGGCTAGACTCAAGGTCCACCCCTGGGCCATACCAGCACGGCTCTACCTGCTCAGGACTAAGTAGGAAACTTAAGAAAAACAAGAGGATGCCGGGCGTGGTGGCGCATGCCTTTAATCCCAGCACTCGGGAGGCAGAGGTAGGAGGATTGCCATGAGTTCAAGGCCACCCTGAGATGACAGAGTTAATTCCAGGTCAGCCTGGACCAGAGTGAGAGTCTACCTCGAAAAAAGAAAAAAAAAAAAAAGAAAGAAAAAGAAAAACAAGAGGCTATGGGGACATTTACATGAAATCCACCACACATATCTTGATATATCTTTGAAAAAATGCATGGCATATTCATGGTTATGGTCTTTGTACCTCTTATTTTTTCCCTGAGAACTTCTTGCTATAGATATCCACTTGGTTTATTCCTATGACACTTACTTCTTTGACCGAATAGTCTATATAAAATTGAATCGCTACCAACCCATTTCCTCCCCATGCTTGCTTTACCTTTAACATTTATCAGCATATAAAGCACTATCTATTCTATGTACTTATCTGATTAATTTTCTGCCTTCTAACATGAATATAAGTTGAATGAAGTCAATAGTTTTTTCGTTGTGATCCTCACTGCTCAGAAACTAGAGAGCTCCTATCAAATATAAATATATTCATACCCCAAACATCAAATCATCAAATATATGTGTCATGAATGAACATATGCATCAGCCAGCCAAAAGCTTCTTTTCAATTATTTTTTCAGTTATTCTCTTCAGTGTCTACACTGAGCACCGAGAACAGCACATGGATTAACTCAGAGTTGTGGTAAACCACCATGAGCATAAGAGCTGGAGAAAGACGGCTTTGTGCATGACAGGTAAGGGAGGTCTACCTTACAGATTTCTCTCATGGTTGGGTTGACTTGATTACATAATTATCTAGAACAGGGGTATTACGCTTTAGTTTTATAATATGAACTATAAAAATTCTCTGAGTTATGCTGACTAATCTTCACTTTCAAATTGACCAGATTTGGAGTCACCTAGGAGACATATCTTGCTATGTGTTTGAGAGAGATCTCACAGAGACTGAATTGAAAAGACTCGGGTTACAGTAAGCATCTCATGGACTAGACACTAGGATGGAGGGACAGAGAGGGGAGGGCATCAAAGGGGTGGGAACCACTAATCTAGACCCAAACGGCAATGGTACCATAAAATTGTACTTCCTAAAAGGCAGACCAAATGGCTGAACCTTCACCAGGACCTTACAGGAAACACCTGAACCACAAGACACTGGAGAGGGTAGGATCAAGTCTAACCTAAATCTTCTACATCTTCCCTCCCGCCCTCTCCCCTTCTTTCTCCCTCTCTCTCTCTCCTTTCTAACTCTTGTATATTAGTTATATTTTTCCTCATTTTCTTAGTGGGTACTGACCTGTAACTCCCAGTACCAGCATGGGGCTATCATCCACAATGAGCTTTTGATCAGAGAAACCTACAAGGTTTCCTAAAAGAATGACAGATTTCTGTCAGAGTACTTGATGACCCACCAAAGGTCAGTGGTAAGACTTTATTGCTGAAGACTCCATATGCAGCTAACACATAAAATGGAATGACATGGCTGGAGGCCAGGAGAGAGTCAGTCCCCAGACAGTCAGCATCTCTAGTGCCAGAAGGTGCTACATGGGCAACTGGGGGAAATGACCAATATATGTCCAAGCAACTCATGGTCTAAACTACTTAGCAACAAATAACCTGTTGTGATGCCAACACAAGTGCAATAGTGGCACACAGCCATGGTGGGGAACCAACTGCTCTTGATTTGGCTAACTGATCCCCTCCGTGGTACCAGACCCATAGCTGGAGCTGGGAAACAAGTCAGAACCATATCCAAACATAAGCCCACTCTCCAATATCAAGCTACCATCAATCATGGGGTACAAGAGGGCCTACACCTATTAAACTCTCTATTAAAAAAGTAAATGTTATCTCATTTGTCCTGGTGCTAACTCACTTTCTATTGGAGATTCTGTTTTTTTCTTTTTCAGATAGATGCAGATCCTAAGGAGCGAGCCACCCCATCATACCTCAAAAAGGCCCTGACTGAAACTAAGGAAAATTGGCAAAACAAGCAAGGGTGCTGTTTTCCTGATGAACCAGATACCAGCACAAGGGGGAAGGAGACCAACACAGAGAAAAATCAACTCCTACCAAATCAGAGAGCCAGAGCCTCAGAGGCCCCCAACACCTCATCACTGAAGAAGACCAAAAATGAACCCAACATAGCTCAGGGAAATTTTATGGAAGAGGGGGCAGAAAGAGTGTCAGAGCCACATGTTGGGTCATGAGATGCAGAGACATTTATCGTACCAATAACTGTGGGCTAACTCCACAATGCACGACCCATATATCTCAACAAGGAGGGGCCATTGGGGAGTGGGTAGGTCACGATGAGCCTAATAATGGTACCAAACTGCCTGTATTTGCTGAATAGAAAACTAATTTTAAAAAATTTTAAAAAGAAAAAGACAAGACAAGACTCAGGTGAATTGTGTGTGGGAACCATCCCATGGGTGGATGTTCAGTACAGAACTAAAAGGGATAAAAAGTGAGCTGAGCACCAGCGTTTGTCTCTCTGTGCTTCCTCACTAGAGATGCGATGTCACCAGCTCCCACGTGCTGCCACTCTCGTGTCCTCTACACCGTAGCGCACTGCGTTATCACTCACGGAGAGCTGAAACAAACACCTCCTCTCGTGCACTGCTTTGTCAAGTATTTGAACACTTGAAAACTATTATTATTATTTAGTTTTTCAAGGTATGGTCTCTCTGTAGCCCAAGATGACCTAGAAACCACTATGTAGTCTCAGGCTGGCCTCTAATTCACAGTGATCCTCCTATCTCTACCTCCAAGTTCTGGAATTAAAGGCATGCAGTAATGGTGAAAATTATTTTTAAAGTGTTTTATATTTTAACATGTAACAGAAAGGATAAAAGCTCACTGAAATTTTGTGCAGAAGAAATAATAAGTTGCATCATCATATTTTCAGTTTTAATGTGAAAAAATAGTATTTGTGATTGGTAAACCAACCTTTATTTGAAACAAAAATGATATATACTAGAATCATTAAAAATATTCTTTTCAAGGGTGGGAAGGTGGCTAAACAGTTAAAGACACTTGCTTGCAAAGCCTGACAGCCCAGGTTTATTCCCTAGTACCCACATAAATGCAGATGCACAACGTGGCACATGTGTTTCTCATTTGTTTGCTGCAGCAGGAGGCCCTGGGCCACATTCTTTCTCTCTCTCTTTCTCTCTCTCTCTCTCTCTCTCTCTCTCTCTCTCTCTCTCTCTCTCTCTCTCTCCCTCCCTCCCTCCCTCCCTCCCTCTCTCCCTCCCTTCTTCCCTCCCTCCCCTTCTATCTTTCTAAACTAAGTAGATTAACATTTTAAATAATAAATTTTAAAAGTTCTTTTCAAAAAGGACCTCCATATATTCTTCATTCATTATCCCTCTGCTTCTCAAGTTCCAAGTTGTCATTATTTTTATTTCATCTGTGACTGGGAATCAACTCTTAGTAAGTGTAAAGATGGCCATATATAGGTTCAGCTACTGTTAAGTTATGAATGTGTAAGCTTGAGTTCTTATGTAAAAATGTTTAATGATAAATTTAATACATGGCAGCTTCTATTTGATTAAATTGAATATATTTCTACCTTTAAGCCTTTGTAAAGGAAAATAGTATTTAATTAAATATAAACTTTGGAAAATGAGGTGTACTGAATATATTAAAAGTTCAGTTTCCTCTTTTCTCCAATTCAAATGCTTGCTTTATTTAGTTCCCCATAATTTTCTCATTTATTTTACCTGTGACCATATGACAATTTTTATATAGCTGAAATCTCTTAATTATAATCAATTTTCAGAAAGCACTGAATTGTATTAGGCATTTAATGAATGTTATTGAAGATTAAGAAAATCATTATTCTAACTTAGTGCTTGTTGTTGTTTTATATTGCAGAGATAGTTCACATTTAATTAACAGATTTTCTCCAGAATTTTAATAACTAAACATATTGTATCCATTTGTCATGAAAGGTTTTATAATTCACATGCACATATTAACATATACCAATCTTTTAAAATGAGAACTTAAAAAACTCTACTGGATATGAAAAACATAGTTGAATAGCTATTATCTGTGCAGCAGTGTGTAAATGGTAGGTCACCACAAAGTGACCCAAACTGTTCTTGTCATTAAGAACTTTTTAAGTCTAGAGGAGAAGAAACACTGAAGAAGTCGATCTTTTCTCATAAGGAGAGTTCACCTCAATGTCCTTATATTACTATAATCTACTCTTAGTTTTGATATACTACTGGTTAATTGGGACTTCATCTGTAGTAACAGCAAATCTACTCTTTATGTCACCTGCAGTGATGAATTTGGGCACTGTTTTAATCTACTTTTTATTTTGGCGACTTGACTTTTGATTCAGTACTCACATTTTTTGTTCTTGCATTAAAATATGACTGCTATGGCAATGAAAAGTTAAAATTTCTCTGTTTGAAAAAAATTCACTGGGTTCTGGCAAATTCAGGTGCTGTGAAGCAAACCCTTCACGTTGGAGTAGTGAGGGGAGGAGCACGAATGCCTGCTATCTGCGGCCTTGTGCAGCTCTCGGAAGCAAAGGAAGCAAGGTCCTTCGTGACCCCAGCAGGTGTCCTGGAATCTGCTCAAGCATAAAACAGAGAAAATCGGTCCAAACTTCCTTTGCTCAAAAGATTATGAGAGACCTTTTGTGGAACTTCCCAAGATCCACTTGGATCTCGAGTTATAGAGGCTGAGCTGTCTAAAGCCTTTAATTTGGAACTGTGTCCATCCCTGAATGAGTTGAGATAATAACATCATGAATGAGGACTTTTCAGAAACTCTGATATAAGTTTTTAGCTTTCTGCAATGAAAAATATTCAAAGGGTGTCAACCTGTGGTGATCACTTCAAAGTAAGAAATATTTCCTTTGTAATGTGAGCAGAGTAATTTGAAAGATGAAAGGTTCATATGTACTAATTACTTAATGACATATTTACATGCATGGTGGCAATATTTACAGGAGATTCCATATAAACATATATAATTGGATATGGCAATAATCAACTCTCTGTAGCCTATTTGAAGATAGCTTGTTAACATTCATTTCTCTGATAAAGAAACTGAACACAAGGCAAGAACAGCTAGTTGCTAAAAAAAAGATTAAAACAAAAAAGGAAAAGCTGACCAAACAAGTTCGACATTCATGAGTATTTTCACAAACTTAGAGATGTGGGCAGATTGCAGAAACCTAATCTTTGAGCCTATACACAGAAGAAAGCAGTGGGAGTTTGTGATTCAAAAAGTATATATTTTGTACTCAAAATGCACTTCTAGTATTTTATCTTTATTTTAAGAATATAATTGAGTTCTTATGTATAAATATTTACTAATACTAATTTATCATTTAATAATAAATTTAATAATCTGATATTCAAGTTGAAAGCCCTAATAAATGTTTATGAAATCATATGAGTTTCTGATACCTATAAGTCCTTTCAAGGACCCTCAATAATAAAATATATCTTCTAAGTGTACAATAAAATATAAATCATATCTTTTATCAATTTTACTTTGTTAGTTTTATTTTATTATTTATTAATATTAACTACATTAATAAAAACTAAAAACTTTAAGAATAAAAATGAATCTCATATAGCCCTTCATAATTCAATATTGGCTATCATTTTATAATAAATACTTGTCATAAAATAGATTATCACATATCTCCAATAAAATGCCCTTTGTGTTTTAGCCATTAATTAGTACTTGTAAGATAGCATAATTAATTACATATTCCAGAAAAGTAAAAAGTCTTCTCTTTGTAAAGCTAGCTCTAGCTCAAGGCTATTCATATCTCCATATATCTCCATCTTCATTGCAAAGACCATCATTTTAATTATAGAGATTACATAATATTTATACAATGTGCCAAAGTATGCTCTAGACAGTACTAATGCAAGAAAGATGTTTTCCCCTCAAGCATGTTCTTCTACCCCCCAACTAACATTAAAACAAAGGAGAATAGTTTTCATAAAGTATAACTATTCTCCTTTCCTAGCACTACAGTGGTATTTATTCTGAGGAATGTAGCTATAGATTACTGTAGTTGTATAATCAGTTTATGCTTCCTTGTTGCTTCATGGGTTACCTATCACTGAGAAAACAAAATTATCTTTCTGATTCACAATGCTGTCACTTACTGAGATTTTTTTTTTCCTCACAAAGTAAGGCATAGTCAATCATCAATGCTCCTGTTCCCATTGAGTCAGCATTGTATCAATAAATTTGTGTTGTGTACATTTCAGCCCACACATCAAGCTTAGTATTTTCAGGAAACTGGGGAGAGAAAGTGGACTAGTGAAAGGGCTAGGAAGGATGGAGGAGGGTGGCAGAGGCATGAATATAAGCTAATTACAATAAAATAAATAAACTTGACATACATAAAATTAGTGAATGCTTATATAATTAGCCATTTATTTTGTCTTCACTTTCTTTATGTCTTCCTTTCTTAGCTTTTCTCAGTATTGAAGATTGGACCTAGGGTTTCATACATGCTAGGCAAGTGTTACACCATTAAGCCATATCCACACCCCTCTTTTTACTTTTTATTATGAAACAAAGTTTCACGAAATTGACCATCCAAACTTGAACTCACTCTATAGCCCAGGTTGGCTTTGAACTTGAGACCCTCCTGCTTTAGCCTCCTGTGTAAATGGAGTTACAGGCAGTGCTACTATGTCTGGCTTCAATTTCTAAGACACTCGAATCTATCAAAAGAAAGAAATGCTATAAAATCAGTTGTTTTGTATATACTAGCAATGATAATTATAATTTGAGATAATATACACAGTATCATTTATGTCAACACCCTCACCCCAAAAGATTCAATGGACTTACATAAGAAAAACTAAAAATTGCTAATGAAAGAAGCATTAAGAATCATATTTGGAAAGATATTCCATGTTCATGGATAGAAAGATTCCATATTATTAAAATGAAAGTTCCTCCTAAATTAAAATAAGAATCTCAACAAGTTATTTGAAGATATTAACACACAGAGTCTAAATTTTATATTGAAAATCAGATATTAAAAATAGCAACTGATACTGAACAATTCTGAATAAAATTGAATACTTGACACTATTCACCTTCATGGCTTGTTGTATAATTATAGTAACCAAAGTTATAGTAATGGTACCAATGTGGTACTGGTGAAGAAGAATGGCAAGCAAATGAGTGGGACAGAACAGAGAGGCCGGGAACAGGCACTAATATGCTTCATCTGATATTTGAAAAAGAAACAAAGGCATTTCACTGGAGACATGATAGTCTTTTCAATGAATGATTTCCCATGGAAACTGTAGTACATCCACATAAAACAGTAAAGAATAAATCTAGACATCGACCTAACAGCCTTCATGAAATAACAGCAGTATGCTCTAAAACTTAAAATCAATCATTTAAAATGGAAAATAAGACATCTAAAATTTTTTGAAGAAAACACAGGATATAAATTCAATGACCTTGGATTTGTATTGAGAGAGAGTGTGTATGTATAGAGTATGTGTGTGTAGTAGGTGTGTTGTGTGTGTGATGGGTAGTGTATCACATGCCTGTGCAGATGTTCATGCCCCATGTATGTACATGTGGAGACCAGACAAGACCATCAGGAGTCGTCTTACTGCTCACCCATCTATTTCCTTGATACAGGATCTCCTTCAACTCATAGAGTGCCAGTGAATCTCTGGTCTCTGCCCCCCACAGACTGGGGTTACAGATGGATTTGGCCATGCCTATGTATGTATGTATGTGTGTGTGTGTGTGTGTGTGTGTGTATATATATATATATACACATGTAATTTTTTTTTTTTTTTTTGGTTTCTCCAGGAAGGGTCTCACTCTAGCCCAGACTGACCTGTAATTCACTATGTATTCTCAGGGTGGCCTTAAATTTATGGTGATCCTCCTACTTCTGCCTCCCGAGTGTGGGGATTAAAGGCGTTTGCCACCATGCCCGGCCCATGCCCATATTTTCACATGGTTTCTGGTGAGCTGAACTTTCTGGTCTCTGCCTGAGAAGTTCTCATGCTTAAATGACAAGTGTTCTTACGAACTGAGTTACCTCATCATCAAAGATCAATGAATGAAACATTGATAGGTTGGATTTTTATCAAAAGCAAAAATTATGTAGTCTGGAAAAGACTTCTAAAAAAATGAGAAGACAAGCCACAGATGGAAAGAACATATTTTCAAGATAGATCTGATAATTTTTTTTCCAAATTAGACAAGAGGCTCATCATAAAATTAATATGCCAATTCAAAAAATGGGCAAACATATGAAAGACTCCAGCAAAGATTACATACACATTGTAGTAAGCATAAGAAAAGATGGTTAACATCATGAATCTTGACAGAATACTAACTGAAGCAACAATATACCAGTACACAGTAAGACCAGCATGTGAATTATTTACAGAAACTTTATTCATATTGGCAAAATTTGGATTTAACCAAGATGCTCTTTCACAGATGATAAGAAATTTAAACTGTGGCACACCAAGACAATAGAATATTGTTAAGAACAAAAAAATAATCTGTTAAGGCCTAGAAAGAAGTAAGAAAATTAGATGCAAACTACAAAGTAAAAGAAGTCAATATGAAAAGATTACATATTCAGTATTCCAAATACAAGGCATCTTAGAAAAAGTAAGCTATGGCAAAAGTAAAGATGACGATATGTCTCATTTGATAATTTCTAAGAAGTTTAAAAAAAATGAGGGTATCATGTTTCAGTTTCCTGCATATGGTTATCCAGTTTGTCCAGCACCATTTGTTGAAGATGCTGTCTTTTTTCCAGCCTATATAGTTAGGGCCTTTGTCAAATATCAAGTAGCTATAGTTGTTTGACCCAAAGTCCGGGTCCTTAAGTCTATTCCATTGGTCTATTCTCCTGTTTTCATGCCACTACCATGCTGTTTTTATTACTATGGCTTTGAAATATAGTTTTAGACTAGGTATGGTGATGCCTCCAGAGGTATTTCTTTTGCTGTGGATATGTTTGGATATCTGAGGCCTTCTGCCTTTCCATATGAAATTTGAGATCACTTTTTTTCTATCTCTGTGAAGAACACTGTAGGGATTTTAATTGAAATTACATTAAATCTGTATATTGCCTTTGGTAGGATTGCCATCTTCACAATGTTATTTCTGCCTATCCAGGAGCATGGGAGGTCGTTCCATTTTCTCAAGCCCTCCTCAATATCTTTTTTGAGTGTTTTTGTTTTCATTGTATAGATCTTTAACTTCCTTGGTTAACATTATTCCAAGGGTTTTTGTTTTTTTGTTTTTTTGTTGATATTGAAAATGGGGACTGGAGAGATGGCTCACTGGTTAAGCACTTGCCTATGAAGCCTAAGGACCCCAGTTCAAGGCTTGATTCCCCAGGACCCACGTTAGCCAGATGCACAAGGGGGTGCACGCATCTGGAGTTCATTTGCAGTGGCTAGAAGCCCTGGCGTGCCCATTCTCTCTCTCTCTCTCTCTCTCTCTCTCTCTCTCTCTCTCTCTCTCTCTGCCTCTTTCACTCTTGATCTTTCTCCTACAAATAAATAAATAAACAAAAAAAATTTTTTTGGAAAAAGAAAATGGGACTATGTTCCTTATTTCTTTCTCTGTATCTTTGTCATTTGCATATAGAAAGGCTACTGATTTTTGTGCATTGATTTCACCATGCACTACACTAAAGTTCAAATGGATCAAAGACCCCAATATAAGACCAGTAACTCAAATATTACTGGAAGAAAATTTAGGAAGTACTTTCCATGATATAGGAATAGAAAAAGACTTCCTGAACAAAACCCCAATAGCTCATGATCTTAAACACTCACCCAATGGGATCACATGAAGCTGAAGAGGTTCTTTACAGACAAGCATACAATAAGCAAAGCCGGGCTGGAGAGATGGCTTAGCGGTTAAGCGCTTGCCTGTGAAGCCTAAAGTCCCTGGTTCGAGGCTTGGTTCCCCAGGTCCCACGTTAGCCAGATGCACAAGTGGGCACACGCGTCTGGAGTTCGTTTGCAGAGGCTGGAAGCCCTGGCGCGCCCATTCTCTCCCTCTCTCCCTCTATTTGTCTTTCTCTCTGTGTCTGTCACTCTCAAATAAATAAATAAAATTTTAAAAAAATTATAAAAAAAAAACAATAAGCAAAGCCAATTGATTGCCCACAGTATGGAAGAAAATATATGCGGGTTATCCAACTGATAGAGGCCTAATCCCTAGAACCTACAAAGAACTCAAAAATCTAAACAGTAAGAAGTCAAACACACCACTCACAAAATGGGGCAAAGAGCTGAACAGGCAGTTCACAGAGGAAGAAATACAAATGGCAAACACACACTTAAGAAAATGTACAACATCTCTAATCATCAGGAAAATGCAAATTAAAACAACTATGAGATTCCACCTTACCCCAATAAGGATAGCAAACATCAAAAAATCAAGTGAAAATAAACGCTGGATGTGGAGAAGTAGGAGCACTCATCCACTGTTGGAGGGAATGTAAGATGGTACAACCACTTTGGAAAGCAATATGGAGACTCCTGAAAAGCTGACTATACAGATAACAAAAGACCCAGTTATTCCCCTACTGGGCATCTACCCTAAAACCTTCAAACCACAGGCCAGAGAGATTTGCTCAGCCATGTTTGTAGCAGCTCAATTTGTAATAGCTAAGATCTGGAATCAATCCAGATGTCCATCACTAGAAGAATGGATAACTAAGATGTGGTATATCTACACAATGGAATTCTATACAGCAGTAAGAAAAAAATGACACAATGAAATTTGAGAAAAAATGGTTGAACCTGGAACAGATCATTCTCAGTGAACTTACCCAATCACAGAAAAAAAAAAATCACCACATAGTCTCACTCCTCTACACCACCTAACCTGAATCTACCCAAGATACCTTACATACCCAGCAAGCATCTCATAGACTAGACACTAAGATGGGTGGGGAGGGAGTGGAGGGCAACGGAGGGGTGGGAAACACAAATCTAGACCCAAATGGCAATGGTACCATAAAATTCTACTTCCTAAAAGGCAGACCAAATGACTTAACCTTCACCAGGCCCTTAGAGGGAACACCTGAACCACAAGACACTGGAGAGGGTATGATGAAGACTAACCTTAATATTCTACAGCTTCCTGCCCTCCCTCTCCCTCTCTCTCTTTCTTGTTCTTCTCTCTCTCTCTTCTCTCTAGCTCTTATATATTAGTTATCTTTTTGCTCCTTTTCTTTGTGGGCACTGACCTGTAACTCCCAGGACCAGCATGGGGCTATCATCCACAATGAGCTTTTGATCAGAGAGACTTACAAGGTTTCCTAAAAGAAAGACAGATTTCTGTCAGAGTACTTGATGACCCACAAAAGGTTACTGGTAAGACCCTGCTGCTGAAGTCACCTTATGTGGTCAACATGTAAAATGGAAAAGCATGGCTGGAAGCTGGAAGACAGTCAGTCCCCAGACAGTCAGCATCTCTAGTGCCAGAAGGTGCTACATGGACGACTGGGGGAAAATGACCAATATCTGTCCAAGCAACTCATGGTCTCACCTACTTAGCAGCAAATAACCTGTTGTGATGCTCACACAAGTGCAATAGTGGCACATAGCCACGGTGAGAAACCAACTGCTCTTGATTCAGCTAACTGATCCTCTCAGTGGTATGGGACCCATAGCTGGAGCTGGGAAACAAGTCAGAACCATATCCAATCCACTATCAAGCAAACACAAATCATGGGCTACAAGAGGGCCTACACCTATTAAACTCTCTATTAAAAAAGTAAATGTTATCTCATTTGTCTGGTGCTAACTTACTCTCTGTTGGAGAATCTGCTTATCTTTTTCAGATAGATGTAGATCCTAAGGAGAGAACCACCCCATCATACCTCAAAAGGGGCCCAGCAGAAACCAAGAAAAATTGGCAAAACAAGCAAGGGTGCTGTTTTCCTGGTGAACCGGATACCAGCACAAGGTGGAAGGAGATCAACACAGAGAAAAATCAACTTCTACCAAATCAGAGAGCCAGAGACCCAGAGGCCCCCAACACCTCATCACTGAAGCAAACTAAAAATGAACCCAACATGGCTCTGGGATATTTTGCAGAAGAGGGGGCAGAAAGAATGTCAGAGCCACATGTTGGGTCATGATATGCAGAGACATTTATCTTACCCATAACTGTGGGCTAACTCCACAATGCATGACCCATATACCTCAACAAGGAGGGTTCAAGGGGAAGTGGTAGGTAACAGATGAGCCTAATAATGGTACCAAACTGACTGTATTTGCTGAATACAAAATTAAGAAAAAAATAAAATAATAAGATAAAATATGAGGGTATTGTGTATATTAGTAAATACATGCTCTCAACATTTGGCCAACAGATGCAGAGAGATAGAAAGACTACCAGATCTGGGGCTGGAAAATTGCTCAGTAGTTAAAGGCACTTGCTCCACAAGCCTGCTGGCTAGTGTTGGAATTTCTAGCACTCACTCATATGGGGCTGAATTTGCAGAAGTATACAATTGTCTGTACTCACAATGCACTATGGCAAAGCATGGTAGAGTTAGGAGACTTGCAAAGTTCCTGGCCAACTAGTCTGGCTTTCCTGGGGACAAACAGCAAGAGCAACTCTGGACCAACACCATCGTGAGGTGATCTTCTTACCTATGCATGCATTCTGTGGCACAGTTACATACATACATACACACACACACACACACACACACACACACACACATACACACACACACCTACAAACCAATATATAATAAAATGAGTACAAGCTTTAGGCCATCATAGTGTGCATTTGAAACACTTTATTTAAAAAGCATATGCTCCTAGTGCAGAGGACATTTTGGAATGCAGCAGACCAAACAGTGCTATACCAAACATTTAAATTAAAAGCCAGAGCTGACCAAATATGATTGTATCTGTTTATTTTATTATCTTGAAAGGCAACTGCTTCCTAAGTGAAAGCACTTTAAACTCAGTTAACCAAATTTTTAAATCCAATGACATAAACTATGAATTTGTGTGTGAAAATGTGGCCTGAATTTAACTTACCTTGACTATAAAGCAAATATCCTATTCTTTTATGTCTTGTATGAAAAATGTAAATAGATCTGAGTGGACACCAAGAAATCATAAATCTAATATGTGTTTGGTCTCCAGAAAGGCTGCATATCTTTGCTTTTGACAAGGTCTAAGTTCTGAACTCCATTGATAAGACATGGGTCCTATCAACATGCAAAACATAAAAGTACCTAGCTTAAGAGGGAAAAGGAATCTATCTGCTCCATCCTTCCTCCTGGCCTGGAATGGACAGAGCACAGCGTGAAAACTTTGTCAAACAACAGTGTATAAACTGCTGAATCAGGCATTGCTCAAGTTCTTTTCAGTTTTGAAATTCTTTGTTTCTGGGAAAATATACAAAACATCTCAACTTCCTCCAGATCCACACAGGATGACTTTCACTCACACAATGGTGCACAGGCTAATAAAGTTTGAGGGTTTGGAGGACTATGTAGGCCATCCCCTTGGTTTTGAACAGATGTGGCCTTAAATGATCCCAGACATATTTTTTAAAACAACATTTAGAAAATCTAGGTGAAATTTTCTGAAGAAATTTCAACTAAACAGTTTTACTAACATATCTTTTTAAAAATATTTTATTTTTATTTATTTATTTTACAGAAAAGAGAAAGAGAGAGGGAGGGAATGGATATGCCAGGGCCTCTAGCCACTGCAAATGAACTCCAGATGCATGTGCCTCGTGTACATCTGGCTAATGTGGGTCTTGGGGAATTGAATCTAGGTCCTTTGGATTTGCCAGCAAATGCCAGCCCAAGACTTTTTCTTTCTTTTTTTTAATTTAAGATAGTTCAACTTATGTTTTCTTCTGCTTCTTTTAGGCAGACAAAAATAATGATTATTAAGAACGTATATTTGTTCACTCAAACACCATGCATATCTTTAGGTTGGAATTCCAAATCTTTCCCAAACACACCTTAAGGTTAGACCCTGATCCACCCACAGTGACAACAACTTACAAACTTAAATAGAACTCCTGAATCTACTGGGGGACAGCCATTTGTAATGGTAGAAAGAAAATTCAATGGCTTTTTCTGTAATCTAGTTAGAGAATGGGATGTCCTGAACACTGACTCCTTCTGTCATGAATCACTTTAGTTGCTTTGCTTGACACATCTCATGTTCTCTATGGCTTGCATTATGTTTCTCAGTGCACCTGGAGATAGACAATATTTCTTTTTACAGTTATATTGTTCCTTTACTATACTTTTCTGAGTTATTATTTCCTACTTAGCACTCTACTGAGTGTATGGTTCTATTTGGTGCTAGAATCACAAAATTTTAAATCTGCACAATACTTCTGATTCACTTGATCAATTTATTTTCATGTTTCAATGAATCTGAGCTTGCTAAAGGGGAAACCAGATTAAGCTATGCAGACAGCAAATGTAGATGGAATTCCAAACTCTGTCACCACATCTAGGGTCAGCCCTACTCCTCAGTATCACAGATACCATCCCTCTCCCACTTGAGCAAAAATACGGACACTGCAACCAGCATATATCCACCTCCTTTTAATCAGTGTTGTTTTTACCTCCCTCCCCCCACTGTAATCAAAAACCATTTCTACTTTCCTCCACCCATTGGTATTCAACACTATCCAATTTAATCAGCAACATTGCACCTTAATCTATTTTTTCCTACCTCTACCACTGTAACCAGTATCATTGGTACCTCCCTTTGCAACAAACAACATTGTAACCTCCCTCTGTAGTCGGGGTATTTTCCACCTCCAACTAACCTGGGCCATCTAATCTCTATTACCTACACTTGCTCTGTCACCCAATTTAATCTTTTTTTTTTTTTTTAAGTTTGGGATGGGATGTTTTGATTAAGACTTGTTTAAAAAACAGGTTTTGTTTCTAAGAAATTATAAGCCTCCCATTCTCTTTAAAATGAATGAGGAATAGTTAAGTATTCAGGAAGAAATCAAAATTCTTCCGGAATCTGAAACTGTTCCCAATCTCCTCATAATATTCTGTTCCTGCCAAGTTTCTTTCACTTTCCTCATTCCAAATATTAATGGCAGTGCATTTCACACTTCTTATTATAAAACATCTGCTTTTAAAGATTAATTGTCTGCCTATGTGTACATGTGTATAGATGTTCCTGTTTCTAATGAAAATGATAATGAGTTTGGATTTGAATTGTTGTAAGAGATTATTTTGGGCTTCCTTTGTACATGCTAAACTATTAGATAAAAAGGTCAACCTCTGAATTTAAACTGGTTTATTGCAGTGTATTTTCTTACACATCGAAATCATGAGTTTACAGATCATTTACAGATGATTCATCATCAATGATTTAAGAAGTGATTTTCATATCAGTTCTCCTACTTTATGGGTCAAGAGTCAGGTGAAGACATGGTGAAAGGGTAGATACCCAGGGATTTGACCAGGTCTTCTGTGGTGGTTTGATTCAGTTATCCCCCATAAACTTAGGTGTTCTGAGTGCTAGGTTCCCAGCTGATGGATATTTGGGAATTGACGCCTCCTGGAGGCAGGGTTTGTTGGAGGTGGGCTTATGGGTGCTATAGCCAGTTTCCTCATGCTAATGTTTGGCACACTCTCCTGCTCCTATTGTCCACCTTATGTTTGGCAGGGAGTGATGTCCACCCTCTGCTCATGCCATCCTTTTCCCCTGCCATCATGGAGCTTCCCCCTCAAATCTGTAAGCCAAAATTCATGGTCAAGGGTTTTCTGGTAGCAATGTGAACCTGATGGCAACAGTAATGTTGCTACAAAGAGGGGCATTGCTTCTGGGGACCTGAATGTGTGGCTTTGGCCTCTTGGAGCTTATTTTCAAGAGGAAGGAAGGTAGAAGGATTTGAAACCTTGGCCTAAGAGATGCCTTGCAGTGTTGTAAGTACAGCTTGATGGACTATTCTGATCAGAGTTGCAAGACCTTAATGCAGTAAGAACTATGGATGTTGAGGTCTGAATTATGAGGATGAAAAGGAGCTTTGTATGGACTGGGCTAGAAGCAGTTTGTGTAAGAAGCTTGCTGTTATGGCTGTGTCCTGAGAAGTTGTGCAGTGTTACTTTGCATAGAAATGGACTGCTGTGAGCAGAGGGATGTGGAACAGAAATGAAATATTTGGGCTGAAACTTCTGCCCCTTCAGCTGCAATTATAGAGAGACTGCAACCTTTGAGATTGGTCCAGCTGACCTGCACTGGGTCTACAAAAAGAAGGTAGACTCTTTTGAAGGGGCCTGAGTGCTTCAGGAGTGTCTTGCTCTTCAAAGTCTACTTTACTCCCCCTGGATTATCAAATTGGCACCCTACCTAGTATTATGGCATATAAGACATGCAGGAAAAAGAGGGTCATTGAGTTTGCAATGTGGTCTTGTATCTTGGAAACAGCCATGGGCAGTGTGAGATAGGTTTGCTGGATGCCTGCATGGAGACCTGATGGAATCTTGAGGATGAACTATGGATTGCAGTGGAGATGCCAGGACCATGAAACGGCTGCCAAGGAGAGCTGCTGGTCCTGGATGAAGTTTTCCAGAACTGCAAGTAGCCTATCTAGAGGAGTGGAATTGGAACTCCAGAGACTTGTTGCTGGTTAGATTTATTGGACTTGGAGATTTGTCATTGGCTAAAGTTATTGGAGGTGAAGAGTTACAGAGTTTGATGTTTACCCCAGTTGTTTTAAATCTTGTATTGACTGAGTATTCTTTGCTATGCCCACTGCTGTCTTTTGTAGTGTGAATGTTTATTCTGTTCCATTGTGGGTTTTGGGGGATTTTTTTTTTTTTTTTGGTATTATGGCCTAGTTAAAAGACCTTGGATTATGGGGATGTTTGAACATCATTGACATTGTTAAAAATTATGCCAACTTTTGAAGTTGGACTGTGTACATTGCATTTTACATCATGGATGGCTTTCAGTTAATGAGGAGCAGGAGCAGAATATGGTGGTTTGATTTAGGTGTCCCCCATAAACTTAGGTGTTCTGAATGCTAGGTTCCCAGCTGATGGAGATTTGGGAATTGATGCCTCCTGGAGCCAATTTATTTTTGGGGTGGGCTTATGCATATTATAGACAGTTTCCCCATGCCAGCGTTTGGCACAGTTCCTGTTGTCCACCTTATGTTGGTTAGGGGGTGCTATCCACCCTCTGTTCATGCCATTTTTCTCCCTGCCATCATGGAGCTTCCCCTTGAGCCTGTAAGACAAAATAAACCCCTTTCCCCTACAAGATGCTCTTGGTCAAATGTTTTCTGGAAGCAATGCTAATCTGACTGCAACATCTTCAATATGAAACTATTTATTTTTATTTTTATATATTTATTTGACAGAGAGAAAGAGGGAGAGAGAGAATGGGCATCTTAGGGCCTCCAGTTGCTACAAATAAAGTCCAGATACATGTGCCACCTTATGCATCTTGGCTTACATTGGTACTGGTGATTCAAACCTGGGTCCTTTGGCTTTTTAGATAAGTACTTTAATAACTATGCCATCTCTCCAGCTCAGGAATTTGGTTTAAGAGTCAACAATGTCCATGTGTAATGAATACTTCAGATAACTGGCAAACAATGGGTAGAGCACACCCCCACAGGGGTTTTAGCTACAACAAAGTTTTAAAAGGAGATCTAAATTCAATGTATTTTCTCAACTCCTGGCTTGACTCCTTTAAGAGTGCTATATGGCATGAATCAGGGAAGTGGACTTAAACCTCATGTAGGCTGTGCTTGAGGATCAAAGAGTGTGGATTTCATTCCCAACATGGTTAACTTTTCCCTTATCCTAAATACTCATCAGCTGGTACAAAGTTCAAGAGCTTGACACAACAAGAGTGATTTCCCATTTCAAAGCATTATTGTACCCATCATGCTCCAAATACCTACTAGACGGTGAAACATATTACTCTATTGTGCAGTCACAACAAATTTCTGATCAAGAACAGAATTAACATTAGATATTACGATGTTTAAATGGTTTGACAACTTGTTTTTAAGGAAAAAGCCAAAGTACCTCCACAGTTAAGTTACAACAAACTATTCATTTGTTCCTCTGTGATATGAGGAGAGTAAGATTCAGGCAGTAAATGGCCTAGAGGACCTTCAGTGTCCTGCAAAGCTTTCTGCTGCAGGCTGTTTCCACTCCATTTCATTGTAGAGGATTTTCTTTCCAGAACAGTGAGGTTGATGACTACCTCTGCAATAGCCCAAATGAAAACTAGAGGGAAAAATTGCTCACTCTCCCACCAGAGACTGCCTCCTCACAGACAAGCCGAGTGGTCCTGGTAGTTACAAGGTGTGCTGGTTTGATTCAGGTGTCCCCCATAAACTTAGGTGTTCTGAATGCTAGGTTCCCAGCTGATGGAGATTTGGGAATTAATGCCTCCTGGAGGGAGTGTATAATTAGGGGCAGGCTTATGGGTGTTATAGCCAGTTTCCCCTTGCTGGTGTTTGGCACACTGTTCTGTTGCTATTGTCTATCTTATGTTGGCCAGGGGTTGATGTCTGCCCTATGCTCATGCCATCACTTTCCCCTGCCATCGTGGAGCTTCCCCTTGAGCCCGTAAACCAAAATAAACCTCTTGTTCCCAGAAGCTGCTCTTGGTTGGGTGATTTATACCAGCAATGTGAACCAGACTGCAACATAAAAGTGGTACCAAGGAGTGGAGTTGCTGCTAGACACCCGACTGTGTGGCTTTGGCCTTTTGGAGCTGATTTTCAAGAGGAGTGTGTGAGGATCTGAAACTTTCGCCTAAGCGATGCCTTGCAGTGCTGTAAGTACAGCAAGATACACTATTCTGGTCTGAGCTGCAAGACCTGAATGTAGTAAGAACTATGGACTGTGAGGTTTGGCTTATGAGGGTGAGAAAGAGCTTTACTTAGAGTGGGCTAGTAGCAGTTTGTGTGAGAAGCTTGCTCTTATTCCCTTGTCCTGAGAAGCTGTACATGGTAGCTTTGTGTAGAAATAAACTGGTGTGAGCAAAGGGGTATGGCACAGAAAGAAATATCTTTGGGTGAAGTGTTGCCCATTCAGCTGCAACTGAGAGAATACAACCTTTGAGACTGGGCTAGTTGACCTATGCTGGGGCAACAGGAAGAATGTAGACTCTTTTGAAGAGGCCTGAGTGCTCAAGGAGTGTCCTGTTCTTCAAAGTCTGCTTTATTGCCCCCGGATTAACACACTGGCACCCTACTGGTATTATGGAGTATAAGAAATGCAGGAAAGAGAGGGTCATTGAGTTTACAACACAGTCTTGTGTTTTGGAAATGGCCATGGGCAGTGTGAAGCAGGATTGCTGGTTGACTGAACGGAGACCCCATGGGGCCATGAGGATGAACCTTGGTTTGCAGTGGAGACCCAGTGGAGATGCCAGGACCATGACATGGCTGCCAATGAGAGCTCTGGCCCTGATGAAGTTTTCCAGGACTGTGAGTAGCCTAGCAGGAGGGGCAAATTTGGTATGCCAAAGACTTGTTGCTGGTTAGAATCATCAGACTTGATTTGTCAGCGGCTAGAGTTGTTGGGCTTGAAGCTACAGAGTTTGATGTTTGCCCTGGTTGTTTTAAATCTTCTATTGGTTAAGTGTTTCTTTGTTATGCTCAATGCCATTCTGCAGTGTGAATATTTATTCTGTGCCATTATGGGTTTTTTGAGGTTATTTTTTGGTATTATGGCTCAGTTAAAAGATCTTAGACTATGGGGATGTATGAACCTCATTGGAATTGATAAAAAACTATGGGACTTTTAAAGTTAAATGAATGCATTGCATTTTATATCATGTATGGTTATCAGTTTATGGGGGCCAGGGGTGGAATGTGGTGGTCTGATTCAGGTGTCCCCCATAAACTTAAGTGTTCTGAATGCTAGGTTCCCAGCTGATGGAAATTTGGGAATTAATACCTCCTAGAGGAAATGAATTTTTGGGGGGCAGGCTTATGGGTATTGTAGCCAGATTCCCCTTGCCAGTGTTTGGCACACTCTCCTGTTGCTATTGTCCACCTTATGTTGGCCAGAGGATGATGTCCGCCCTCTGCTCATGCCATTGCATTCCGGTGCCATCATGGAGCTTCCCCTTGAGCCTGTAAACCAAAATAAACCTCTTTTTCCCAGAAGCTGCTCTTGGTTGGGTGATTTATACCAGCAATGTGAACCAGACTGCAACACAAGGTAAATCAAAATGCCCTAAAAAATGTGTATTAGTGGATTCTTCCTATTCCTTTCCTGTTCTGAGTCTTTCTGCTTTTTGTTTATCCTCAAGTCCCCTCTGTCTTCTCTCATCCTCTCTTCTCCTTTCTTTTTTCTCTTTCCTTATTTTTTGAGGTTTAGGAACATTTCCAGAAACCTCAATGGAATAAAATCTGACCTCCAGTAAGGACTTGCTGGATAGCTAAATGCCTAATGCTCATTATTTTACATGTCCCCATCTTGAGACCTGTATTAACTTAATCATTATAAAAGACCATTTCCATCTTACAAAGAGGAAAAGTGGTATGGTAAAACCAAGGAATGACATGTCATTCACGTAGCTATTGTCTGAAATAACTAACACAAACAGTACTCATTTCAGTGTTAAGCAATGATGGAGGTGAACATAACTTCATACCTTATTATTATGAACTAATAACAACTTCATTCCCCAACTAAGGCCTATATAACCCAATATGCTTATAAAGTGACAGCAGAGTCTCCAATATGTGATTCAATATCTTCACCTACTCTTGAGGAATGTCAAGGTATTGATAATCTATAAATTCTACCCTGTCTCACACAGTTTCCTGACATGAAAGAGCTACTTTGAAAAATCCAAGTTTTCACTAAAGACTAAACATCAGCTCTGACCATCACCTTCCAAACTACTAGTATATCTCTGTTAAGGTGTTGTCTTCTTTCACTACAGTAATTTCATTAGCTTATTTTGTTAAACCAACAGATTTTTGTTGTTGGTGGTGGTGTTATGCAAACTTTGGAAATTTGGCAGTTTAATGCTTCGTAAGAATCAGGAGATTATATTTTGTCAGTAAAACAACCATTTCTCCCCTAGTTCTCTTAAAACCAAAGTGATGACTATAGTGCCTGAGGTAGCTTGAATGTAACATGTTCCATGCAGGCTCATGTGTTTGGTCCCCTGCTGGTGATGGGGCTTGAGAAGATGGTGGGATCTTTAGGAGGAAGAACCTTGCTGGGGGAAGTGGACGCTGGAGAAGGGCTTTGAGATTGTAGCCTGTTCCTACTTCCGATTTGCTTGCTGTTCCTCCCTGCTGACGTGATGGCCTGCCATGCTTCCCTACCATGATGAGCACCGCCCCCTGGAGCTGTAAGTTGTAAGGCCAAATAGTAATCTTCCTTTCCTTAAAGTTGATCTGGTCAGGTGTTGTTCAGAATGAGACAATAACAAATACAGGGGCACATGAAACTTTTCCAATTTCAGTAAATACTGAAAAGAATTTTTGACATTTCTTTAAGTTAGAAAAACAAAATTCAAAACATTTACAGTTTTAACTTTTAAACTATTGATTTTTATAATTATTTTCACAAATGTAAAGGAGACGAATGGTTCCTCTAAACCACATGATAAATAAACTGAAATTTAATGAGTAATCATTCTTGTAATCATTCTTTTGCAAAAATATATGCATTAACATATTCATGTATGTTTATTGTAAGAATTTATTTTTATTTTGAAAACTTACTTGACCAAGATACCAACAAGAATGGATATTCAAACATTGTAAACAGTCAAAAACTTAAGAAACAAACCTCAACCCAGCTATTTCAGAATATTAAAGCCAGGGGAAGGGTTCTCCCTAATGAAGAAATAACTATACCAGGTATCAATACACAAAGCACAATGACTGCCCATTTCCTTGGAAATAGCTGTGAATATATTCATCTGAGTAAAACAATCACCTCTGTCTAGCCATGCATGCTCTCTGCTCCCGCGGCTGTCACTGCTGTCGATCTAAAGCTGAGAGGTAATGGCCTCATGATTCAAGGGAACTGCTGAAGTGTGTACTCAGGGTTCAGTTTGAGAGATGGGTTCATTTATCATCATAATAAGCTATTACCATTGATCGGTCACAACTCATTGAAGAGACAGTCAGTCTAATTGGCTCAATTCTGCTAGCTTTCGATGTGCCTCAAGGAGATAAGCATTCTTTTGCAGGTAATTTTCAATCACCCACAAACTACATGTTTAATAATTCATCACATTTCAGATTGGGGTCCTATCACATATCTTCTTTTTCTATGTAACTGATGTGAGATTTTAAATGCTTAGAATCTCAGACCCAGGTAACAGGGGGAGAGCTTTGGAAGATCTCAGGTAAAAGAACATCTGCTTTGTCTCAGCAGCTATACTCACAGTGATGGGAAGATATGAAGAATACAGATGTCAACTTTATGCTGCCCCAAGAGGCCGCAGAGTTTCCTAAATTGTGGAAAGATAAAAGTGCTGCTACCCAAATCCTTGGGATTAATTAAGCATGACAACTACTACTTAGCAATAGGACTGGGCTCTTAATATGTATTAAGGGATCACATTAAAACAACAGTGTTTTACAAAACTGTGAGTTGGAGAAGTAATATCTTGTAACACACTGAATTATAAATAAAAGTTGTTTTAGTTAAAAGGTCTTATTTTACAAATTTGACATATTCGGTACCTGTGTGGAGTAGTTGACCACAAGTTCATCTCAGCCAAGTCACCTTATAATTATAAATACATACTCTTTTTCACTAAGAAACACATGGTAGTATATATATTTCACTCTAAGTTTAACCATTTAAAGATAGGAAAGGGGATAAGAGATTAATGAAGTGAATATTACTATAATACATTCAATTAAATTTGCAACCTCGGGGGAGATTTCTATTTTTTTTTTTTTTTGGATTGTATCACTGTCTATCAAAACTCTCATTATGAGGATAAATTAATGATGGGTTTTGTTAAGCTCCCAGTGATAGAGCACAACACCTATTTTCCTGCTTTATATATGGTAAATGACAAGTAATTGCTCAGTGTAATTATCATATTATAAATCACTTGAACATTGCTTTATAGTTAAGACCAACTATGTCTTCTTTCCTATGAACTCTTTGTCTGTATAACTTGCCTGCTTTTTTGTTGGACTATTGACCTTGCACTTATCAGTTTCTATGACTTCTTTATAGAACTGAGTGATACGCCTTTTTTGGCCATATATTATATCAAGAATGAAAGCTATAGGATTTTAAAAAGCAATTAATAATTTATTATTTGACATACAGAATGCATTAGACTAGGAGGCTTAAAATAGCACATAACTAGAAATTCATAAAGCAGTCTGCATTTATTGAGGCTCTTATTTGAGCTTAGGACAGGTATGAAGCATTTGTGTGATTTTAAAGGGGTGTTAGAAGCCCTATTTTACAAGTAATGGAAGTGTAGCTCAATTGAATTAAGGGATTACAACAGGTTTGTAAAAATACAGGAAGTGTCAGTCAGTGTGTGTAACCACATATCTAATTGATCCAGGTCATCCCCTTACATGTCCACTGCATATTAGTTTTTAGTCAGTTCTCATGAAAGTGGAGAAACGGAAGGGGTGTCAAGTATAACTTATTGGCAAGGATGGTTCCTTCTGGGGGCTATGAAGAAAGGATATGTTCCAGGTCTCCCTCCTTGGCTTGTCAATGGCCACCTTCTCCATATATTGTCACACTGTCTTCCTTCTATATCTGTCTAAAACCATCCATCCTATCTTTTTTTGGTACCCTACTGCAACACTTAATTGTAGTATACAATGACATATTCTAGGGAATAACCATCAATGGCAGAAGAAACTGACTCTATTCCATGGACCTAAGCAGAAACACCAACAAACAGCCAGTAAATACCAAGAGCCAGGGCTCCAAGTGCCCTGTACACACATTGGGGCTGTACTTCAGATCCACCCCAGTCACAATGACATACCCTTTTTTAGTAGGGACACACACACACACACACACACACACACACACACAATTTTTTTGAAAAAATGTATATTCTTGTCATGACAAGGTCAGAAATGGAACTACACTATCTTGCAACTACAACTGCATCAAGTCATTTGTTAAGTAGCAGATGGCATCATAGGGAAGGGCTGTCTCATAAAACTGGATAGGTCGTCAGAATCAACAGTCTATTGGCTGCAATAGTTCTTCATCAAGCTGAGTGTAATGTTATTGAAATTGTACAGAAAAAGCCTGTAGTCATGCATAAAGAGTTGTTTGATGCACATTCAAATTTATGCGGCTTTTTTTCTTCAGTTTTCACATAAGGAGTGGTAGGATAGGATGAGAGCCCCACTTTATACTCTCATCACAGAGCAAACTTCCTTTATCCAACTTCATAAAGCTTCCATTTCTTTCTTTCTTTCTTTTTTTTTTTTTTTTTGACAGAGGGTTCTTTTTTTTTTTTCTTTATTTCCAAAGCTTTAAAATATCTTTGTGTTATACTTTGGTTTGCAAAGTCTTAATCCATTCAAGTTACTGTAACAAAATATCATAGGCTGGGTAACATAAAGTTTAGAAAGGAATTGCTCACACTTTGCAGAATAATAGGTCTAACATCAAGGCATCAGCTAACTCAATGTCTGATAAAGGCTTCCCCTCTGCTCCCAAGGAGGAATTGTTTTTGCTGTGCCCTTACATGGCAAAGGGAGCTGAACAACTCCCTTCAACATTTTATTTAATAATGGCACTGACCTTATTTACAAAGAAATGAATTGGGCTGGAGAGATGGCTTAGCGGTTAAGTGCTTGCCTGTGAAGCCAAAGGACCCCGGTTCGAGGCTCGGTTCCCCAGGTCCCACGTTAGCCAGATGCACAAGGGGGCGCATGCGTCTGGAGTTCGTTTGCCGAGGCTGGAAGCCCTGGCGCGCCCATTCTCTCTCTCCCTCTATCTGTCTTGCTCTCTGTGTCTGTCACTCTCAAATAAATAAATAAATAATTTAAAAAAAAAAAGAAATGACTTAATCATGTAACCCAAAAGCCCCCACTATTTAATACTATCATGTTAGCTGCTAGGCTACCCCATTAGAATTCTGGGAATATATAGGCATTCAGATCATAGAACATAGGGGTCTTACAGGAATTGGTTATTTTTTATCATTGTTCTTCTGTTCACATTGTATCATTTTCTCCTTTTGTGTGATTTTTCCCTCTCTCTTTCTTGGTTATTTGATTCTGATACACCTTCACAATTCTCATTTTGGAGGTCTAATTCCATGATTTCTCCTTGTTATGGCTCATATGTTCTGCTCGTTAGTGTGCCTGGTAATTTTTTATTTGATGCCAGATATGATGACTTTCATACTGTTGAGCTCTTAATTTTGTTACACCTGACTAGTATTGATGTTATAATGGCATTTAGTTCTTCATTTGGAAAAAGAAATACTCTTGAACCTGGAGAGATTGCTCAGGGGTTATAGGTGCTTCCTTGTAAATTTTTCCAGCAAGGGTTCAATTGCCCTGTATCCATATAAAATCAGATGCACAAAGTGGCACATGCTTCTTAAGTTTGCAATGGCAAGAGGCTTTGGCATTCTCATTCTTTCTTTTTGTTTCTGTCTCTCAAATAAATAAATATTAAAAAATAACTACACTTTTACAGGTTTACTTTTAGAATATATTAGCATGAATTAAGATTAGCTTGTGGTCTGGGGTTGTATCCTCTGTTGATATCTGCTGTCATTTTCACTCAGAGTAAATTAGTATATTATTTTTTTTAATGTAATTTATTAGTTTTCTTTTCAGTAAATACAGGCAGTTTGGTACCATTGTTTAGGCTCATCTGTGATCTACCCCCTCCCATTAGACCCTCCTTATTGATGTAAATGGGTCATGCATTGTGGAGTTAGCCCCCAGTTATTGGTATGATAAATGTCTCTGCAAAACATGACCCAACATGTGACTCTGACTTTCTTTCTGCCCCCTCTTCCGCAAAATTTCCCTGAGCCATGTTGGGTTCATTTTTGGTCTGCTTCAGTGCTGAGGTGTTGGGGGTATTTTTAAAAGGTTTTGTTTATATTTCTTTATTAAATATATAGAGAGGGAGTGAATGAGCAGAGAGAAAGGGAGAGAGAGGGAGAGAGCTAGAGATAAAAAATGGGTCCATCAGGGCCTCTAGCCACTACAAACAAACTCTAGACACATGCACCACTGTGTGCATCTGGCTTATGTGGGACATGGAGAATTGAACCTGGGTCCTTAGGCTTTGTAGACAAGTTCTTTAACTGCTAAGCCATCTCTACACCTCAGTATCTTACTTTTTTAGAAAGTATCTCACTTGGTTGCCTAGGCATGACTCATACCCATGGCAACCCTCCTACCTCAGGCTCCCAACTTTTGAGGTAACCGTCATGAGCTAGCACACTTGTTTATTATTTCTTTTAAATATGATATCTAGATTCCAAAGCTAACTATTGATATTTATTATTATATTATTCCATATTTTCTCTACTTAGGATACCTGTATTATCAGTTAATTAGTTTGAATATATATGAACATGTATCTCAAGAGAGATGACAACATAAGTTCACAATGACGTTGAATATGTTCAGAGACATATGTCTCAGGGGAAAAAAGGGAGGACCATTGCCTTCTTTGTCATGGATGGTAAATTCCTACTGATATATCTCTAGATTTTGTTAGTTTTTTTTTTTAAACCATATTGTAAGTCAGCTTACATTAAAAAAATAACAGCTAAGTGAATACCCCTTTTGCCCACCAATGTGCTATTAAAATACATGTTCCCCTACCTAATATTTGATCAGTTAATCAATTATAAAAACTAATTTTTGTGCCTATCAAATATCATTATACAAGAGTGGGAACAAAACTTAGTATGAATATTAGATTACACTTTTATATAATAATTTGTTCTATGAGGATTATTGCTCTATAAATGTAAGTAGGACAAATGTCAGTGTAACATTATGACAAGAACATGAAAGTCTGAAATATTTCTATATGAACTTTAATTTTACTTGGGGGCTAATTCTGCATAGTGTACTATATAATAACTATGGACTACAGAGTATATCGTATAAACTAGAATTATAGCCTATAAATGATTTATTATCTTTTCATGCTTTAATATTTATCATTTATCCTTAACAAGTCTTCTGAGATTTTCCAGACAGAAGATCTTTTTCTTCATCCTATTCTATTTTAATTTATTCTTGATATGATTTGAATATGAGATAAAAACAAATCATAGGTGACTGATCCTATTTATGGTCAAGCCATTCCCCATACACACAGAAGTCTTAATTCATTTGATTTACTCCAAGGTTTACATTAGAGGGAGTTGTTGAGGGAGAAGAGAATTTTATGTTTCACTTTCTTGTTTTCTTGTATTTTCTTCTCCTTTCTGGAGATAGGGTCTCACTCTGTAGTCCAGTCTGGAATGTACTGCATAGCCAAGACTACCCTCAAACTCATGGAGAGCCTCCTGTCTCCACTCAATGCTAGATTTCAGTCACAAGCTACCATCCTCACCTTGAACACTACTTTGTTTTTACATGTATACATGTGCATGGTCTGTATCCACGTGTATATGCATGCTCATATATCATGGGCACACTTGTGTACAGGTGTGCATATGTGCATATACACACACTTGAGGAGGCCAGAGGTTAATGTGAGGTGTCTTTTGTGATCACTCCATGTCTATTTTACTAAGGAAGGGTATCTTTCTTGAACTCAGGGCTCCCTAACTCATCTAATCTTGCTCCTCAGCTTCCCCTCAGGATCCACTGTTTTTGTCTTCCTTGTGTTGAGACTACATGCAGGCTGTCATGCCCTCCTAGCATTGATGTGGGGACCTTCAGTCCTCATGCTTGCACCACTCAGTCATCTCTCTGGACCTTAATCTCCATTTTTGAGTAGTTTTGAGACATGTGGAGTAATGAAGTCATGAATGCAAATTATACCACTTACCACTGAGAAGAAACTCATACTTATTAGTGCTTTCACATTTCTAAAACTATGAGATTGAAATCATCTTTCAGCTCACACAGAAATCCTCACTCAAAGGTCCTCTGTGAGCAACATCATCAAAACAATGTTTTGGTTCTTGTTGGTTTGTATTAAGCACTAGCATCAATCACAAGACATTTGCTGAGTTGTTTGATGTGATAAGAACGACCCTGTCCAGTAAATCTCAAACATCAACCTCCAGATCCACAGCTATAATTTGGGCTCTGTGAAGTAGAACGAAAGTTGAACAAACACAACAAAGGAGTTTACCAGAGATTACTCTCAGAAGCCGGACACTATTACACATGAGGTTCTCGCTGTGGGGATCTTCGGCCTAACTGCAAGTGCTTTTCACCGGCAGCTACATGAAACAATGGAGAGTTGTCTGACCCAGCAATGGGAAGTTGGCAAAATAGTGTAGCAAATAAGAATTATTTTGTCAAAAAAAAAATCACTTATTATTAGTTCAGTAACATTCAGAGACAGAATCTCAAAACTTTGTGGCAATGTCTGAAGAGAAGCTGACAAGCCAAGCTTCTTGGAGAATTTTCCAGGTGCAATGAACTGCTTTTGGAGGTGGCGTTAGCTATTTCAGACCACTAAGGCAACCTTAAGCAAATGACTTTTTGGTATTCCAGTAGCATTTAGTTTACTAATGTAGTCTTACCCCCTTCTCTGAAATTCCCTGTTTCTGAACTGCAGCACCTTTTAGCAAAGCAGCTGGATTAGCTGTCTGTCACTCTGGCTCCTTCCTCCTCTGCCTGGGCTCCATGCTAACATAAATGCCCTCCAAGCAAGCATTTATATTTGCCAAGCATTTTGAACATCAAATGCTGCCTACCACAGCCCAGTCGGTGGCTACTTTCGTTTTCTCTGGTGATTGAAAATGAGTTGGAAAAATTATATAAAAATAAACTTCTAATTGTGCCAAATACTCACTCATGAAGGAGAAAAAATACTTCATGATTACTACTGATGAATTTATTCATAGTTAACAATGTGGGAGCTTTTACAACAGCCAGTATGACAATGTATCAACATCTGCTGGACTTCATTCACTATCCACACACACCCATACGGCCACTTATAAATCCCTCATTAGCCTATGCAACAAAAAGACTTCACAGATTAAAACACACTTATTACTAAATTTACTTGTATTCTTGAATTTTATTATAACCAGGTATATTTCCATGTTAGTAAGATATAGTCCAAGTGGGAACACTTTTACTACATGGAGCTAGGTCCCTAACCAACAAGGAACTGTGATATCTCCAGTATAAGAGAAAATACACAGCTTCCTGCTTTCTGTTGCAGCTGCCCAATAATGAAGCAGATATCAAATTATTTAAAACTTAGTATATTTTAAGTAAAGCTAATTACATCTCATAAGTACTTTCCCCCTTTTTTCATGGATACTTTTTCAACTCAGGAATTAAAATTAAATCAACAAAATTCATTATGAGAGCAGATATAGAACAGGGTCTTGATAAACTATTTCTATCAGATTCAGGCAGTGGCTCTGATTCACATAGCAATTATTGATAAAGAATTTAGCCTAAACTGTTACAAAAAGTGGCTTTATTGAATTTACAAACAAGGACCTACAATTTTCCATTTCCTTAGTGATATATTAAATCAACCAAGCTAAATATGTCATCATGGTTATAATTTACATGATGTGACATGACAGTTAAGATGTACTGTGGTAATTTCTAAGAGCTTTCAGTATTATTGTAGTATCAAAATTTTATATGGTTCAGTTATTAAGGCAAATTGTTTCATTCATACTGTGATGCCTGACACTAAACCACTGAGGGCTTCCACATTACATGAAAGTATGTCTTCCATATTCAAATAATTTACACACCCTGTAACCATCATTTTGTTCACTGAATGGAAATGGTGGCACAGATTTTTGATGTGAACATGGTCTACAGGGGAATATGAAGGTTGTCATTGTGGGGAGTTATAAGAAACAGTTCAACTAGAATAAGGGAAGTTATCTTTGGGAACCAACAATTACAAACAGGATGTTCAAATTCTTTTCTATGATGCTATTTAATATTTCATTTGCTTGCTTTCCTTCTGTCACTTTGATTTTTGGCCAACAAAAAGAAAAAGCATATGACCAAAGAAAAAATTATGGAAAGCATGGTAATTTCTATCAGTAGCTTTCTTTAAATAAATTTAACCACATTATAAAAACGATTCTGAAACTCATCTGATTTTGACCAATCTCTTCTTGGAACTTCTCTGTACAGTAGAAGGGGAAAAATAAATGACAGTTCATTTTTATTTTTTACTTTTTGGCAATGCTAAATGGTAGAAATTTAAGTTGTATGTACTATTTTACTCTTGTTGGAAATATAGGAGGTTCCTAAATAGAATAGGATAAAATGACTTCTTGTCATAAGGGGCCTTGCAAATAAAAGATTAATTAGACTTTTACTACAGCTCTTGGATTTTTGGAAACATATGCTATCTCTTTTAAAATACATGTTCATTGAAAACCCATGTTACTCATTTACAAATTTTTGTAATAGTACTTAGAAGCCTGTTAAAAATTAGAAAGTGGCCATGAGTTAGCATTTTTTCTATCAGTTAAAATATAAGCTACTACCTTTCTCTGTTTCATCACATACCATGCAAGAGAGCCAATTACTATAAATATAATTTAATTTATTTAACCAGTGAAGATTTTTCCCATAGAAACAATCTATTTTTACAGGTGCCAACTAGGTTTAAATAGCAACAGTTTCCTAAGTGATTTCTCATCATGGCTCCTAGAATATAAGGCAATATAATGTCTGAAAAGGTGTTTTATTAACTTTCAAACAACATGAAAAAAAATCACAAAATAAACCACCAAATTTAGCTTCTAACAAATTGCTTGGCAAAATAAAATTAAATTCTAAACACTAGGGCATCTATCTCAAGAGAATTAATCTACCACAAGTAAAACAAGCCCTCCCCTCAAAAATAGATCCCTTCCTCACAAACAACCTAAAATTGTCATATTTGTTTATTTATATATGATTTTTTATACACATGAGTTGGTGTGAAAAACTGTGTTTTGTGTGTTTTTAAAATAGCATGTTCAGGGTCTCCTTTTGTTACAAATCCTTAAAATATGTTATTTACATGCATCTTATTGCAAACATTAAATTAGCCATGTAATAAGTTTCTTTTCCACTAACATTCATCTCATGTAGAACAAAAAGTAGTTTCACTGCATATCAGTTTTGAAATAAAATAAATATATGAATGAAGAAATCTTGAGTAAAAACTTCCCACCAAACACTACTCTAAACAAGCATCTATTTTCAAATAAACACAACACAGCTTCTTTCAACATCTATAATGTTTTATAAAATGCCATGTAGATTTTATCTATTCATTCATTCATTCAGAAAGCTTTCTTAGCATTCATTCTATATGAAAGATCAGGATGTTGTGGCCCATTATTACCTTTTATATATATTGCACCCATGTAACATGGGAGAAATGATCAACTTGATTTGACTAAGCTGACTCTGGTAATCTGAAACAATATGCACTTGATTTCATCCTTTTTAAAAAAGAAGGAATGCTGAATAAAGCTCACTCTTCCAAGCAGTCAGGTAAAGACGAGTATTGAGAACAATATGGAATAGGTACTTACTTTGTTTCCCAGGTATGAAACTGGAGCACTCCAATAATATCCATCTTGGAGGGATCGCCTGGCCTCTGAGTTACTGACACTGATCTGCTGAGGTGAGTCTGGGTTATCCAGCTGAGGAGCCACTTTGATGCGGCCCGACATGTCAGTCAGATACCAGCCATGCATATCTAGAACCTTAGAGACAGTACACATTCATCATAAGTTACAATAAAAATCAGTTATTTTTCCCCTATCACATTCTTTGTGGTTTCTACTTTTGGAAATTAAAAAAAAAAAAACCCTCAAAGCTATAGACTTAGAAGAAACCATGAAAGTTCTGGATATCATGGAAGCTTTCATATGCACTCATATGGTACCTTTGCTTATTTTCTTTTTCTTTATGTTTCTAGGAGCCTTGCTAGCACTTATGTAAGGATCAGTTTTTATTACTTTGAAAATTGTCATTACAAATACTATTAAAAAAAATAAAAAATAGATTCAAAGTTATACAATAGCTACAATGCCATGCAATTTTTCAAATAATTGAACTTTAAATTTCATAGTTTCACTTCAATAATATTTCTTATGGCTTAAAAAAACAAAGTATTTCAAAAGTGTTGCATAAGTGTTCATAAGAAGGAAGAAAAGAAATTATGTATTGAAATATGTAAAATGTAGCATTTCATAAATATTTCTTCTCCTCCTACTTTTTTTTTCTTACCTTTGAGCTTCAGGACATTTAAAGATTGTGGGTTGTTACTATGACAACATCTTACAATTGTGTATGTATTACTTCCCATAGGGTCAGAAGTGCTCTAGGGAGCCATAGCCTGGACCTTGGCCCAGAAAAAAGAAATTTCTTTAAATGAGAAGTAAAAAATAAGTAATAATCTACCTTACCAGCTAGGGTCAGGCCTATAGCTACACTTCCAATTTAAGCCATCCTCTTTAGTTAAAACAAAATAGTGTTTGCTAAGCTGTCAGGCTACCAGCTACCTGGGGCTATCAGGGTTGTATGAGTTTTTTTGTCACTTTAGAAAGGAGGGATTTATTTTGCTCATACTTTCCACAAGTTTTAGCCATCATAATGGGAAGGGTGTGGTGGGGGAGCATCTCATGGCAGCCACAAGCATGGTGACAAAAATGCGGGGCTAAATAACTGTGGGCTAACCCGCACAATGCACGACGGATACACCTCCACAAGGAGGGGCCAATGGGGAGGAGGTAGGCCACGGATGAGCCTAATAATGGTACCAACCTTCCTGTACTTGCTGAATACAAAACTAATAAAAAAAATGTGGGGCTAGGCTTGGGTACACCTTTCAAACGCAAGTCCCCGCTGACCTATTTCCTCCAGCCATACTCTGTGTTTCAGTTTCCACTACTATAGTTTCGAATCAATCAGTAGATTAAACTATGATTTGATTGTATCCTTCAAAGTCCAATCATCTCCCGAGATGTGCTTTACTAATCTCCTAGGCATGTCTCCGTCCAGGCAAGTTGATAACCAAGGGTCAACAGCACAGGGCTACCAGGTTTCAGAGTACTGCTTCCAGGGACACCTTTAGTTCTGTGAGTGATGGGATAGCTGAACTATGACTCTCATTTTTTTTTTTTTTTCCTTTTGGAGTTTATTTAGCTTTGTCCTAAAAACTTTGGTTTTAGAATAACTGGGCTTGCCCTGATCAAAAGAAAATGAGAGACCACTCACTGGTAGCTAGACAATAGTAAATCTTCCCTTTCCATTTCTGATTTCACCCCCCGTGGGCATTCTAAAACAGCTTGGTAAGACTGTGTGGACCTAGGTAAAAAACAAGAGCTGAACACCACCTGCTCTGCTCCTTTGCCAGCTATCACATTTTAGTTCATGAGGAAAGTTATCAGGAGCACTAAACAGGACTCTAGAAAAAAATGAAGACGTTAGACTAGATGCCCATTTGTTATTGTTGGCTCTTTGAAGTCTTGTATGAAAGCAGTATATTGGACACTGTAGACAGAGATTCAAAATTAGATATAAGAGCATAATCAGAAAATACTTATAATTTTTCAAAACAACCTGACTTCAAAGCAATATGGGCTGAAAAAATATTTTTGTGGTTGTGTTCTAGATTAGTGCACTGATCAAATATGAACAAAGACTTGTTCGGAACATAGTATACCAAAATAGCAGTAAGAGATCATGTCACTCTGCTGCTAAAACCCACTAACAACTGTCCACCTCTCATCAACACTAAAATGTCTAGTTTCTCATGGACTCTGCAGGCTTCTCCCTCCAGTCTGTTGGCTGCACTCTGCACTTGGAAGCCACCCCAAATGTATATATGACAACTTCCAAAGGTCCCAATTTCCTCCCCATGTCTTCTACCTTGGAACAAAACTGCCCTATACAGAGATGCAGTGGGGAGGGTGGTGGGGCTTAGAGGTGGAAACATACACACATTCCATGCAGAAGAAAATGACCCTAATTACTAATAAATAAAAGGCATTGCCCAAATCTAGCTTCCTTTTCAATAATGAAAGAGTGCAAGAAGAACCAAATAGTAACAAAAGGCTGATGTATTTGTATATAAGTTAAAAAGAGGTTTTCTTAATATATGAAGCATATTGGTGAATGGAAAATGCACTTTTTTAGTATTACAATCTTGTGTTTTCTCTAATCCGTTGTGTGCTGTTAGGACTGAAGCAGCAGGAACTCCACTGTGAGTTCACTTGCAGAACACTGGAAATGTGAGTGTGTCCTACTGACAGGACCAGGGACTACACACTGATATATATAACCTTGAAGGATTTGAACAAAGATGAACAACAGGCATCTGAAGAAAATTCCATTACTTCTGCATAAGTCTAAGCAATATGTTTAATTTATTACGAGAGACCCACAGTGACAGCAGCCACCAGATAGCTGTTCTCCTTACATGGCCATAGGTCCAGTAGGAACTCTGACACCTGTTGGAAACTCCTGAACAGAAGCACTCATCACACCCTTTCCAATTATCCTCTTGTAGGTTGAAAAAGCCAGGCTTGCAACGACTGCAGTCTTCACCTTCAACATTCTCCTGCAAGTAGAGCAGTGCATTAGTGATGAACAGAAGCATAGCTTCAAACCAGGGGCTGTACCTATGTCTGTACAAGCAAAACCTGGTTGTGTGGGGACTTCCAGTCAAGATGGCATCTGCCTAACCACACCACATTTCCTTGGGGAAGTAAAGGCAAGACATTAAGGGGTCACTGGGACTTTTAGGAGAAAGCAGCCTCTTATAGACCTCCAGTGAAAGGGCATAAAAGGGAATTGGCTGATTCCCATGTTTCCTGGTAGCCCACCAGACCCCCAAATCCCCTCAAGCAGCCGTCCTGGCTATAGACCCAGCCACATGTTCCTCCTGCACTAAGTGCAAGCAAGGAGACCCAGGCCAGCCTAGTTCCACCTGTGCCACTGTGTATAGCGATCGACCCACTGCCCCCACACCACACCAAAGCCTCTGGCTCCCACCACCCATGCCAAAGTCCCTCACTCCCCCCCCCCCCGACACACACACGCCAAAGCAGCTAGCTCTCCCTCCCCACTTGCTCTCCTCTCCCAAAGCCACTGGCTCCTCTGTATGATGACAGAGCCCCTCACTCTCCCTGCCCCACATGAAAGCCTCACCACCTCCCCCCTCCCCTCACCCACTGCAACCTCCTTCCCACTCCCTCTGCCCCTACACTGTGATGGGAAGACCACAGTGCAAAAGGAATAACATGAAAAATCAAATGTAAGTAAATCCAATAAGATTGTCCAGTCCAACAATGGATGTTTCCATTCAAAACACAGAAGAGGCATTAGGATCAGAACCCCAAAATGAAGCTATGAGCAATGTAACCCTGACAAAGCTAACAGTAGAACTTGCAGAAAGCAACAAAGAACCGATAATAGTGTGGATGCTGTCAGTACTAGACTAGACTTAAGAGATAAGAAAATGGAAGTGGTCCAAACATAGTTACAGGATATGAAGGAGAGAAAATAAAAGAGGACCTCAAAAATCAGCTGGCTAAGCTAAATGAAGGCATAAAGAAATGCAACGATAAATTCCAAGAAGCAGCAAGAAAATCAGAAAATGATGTGAAAAGGGAACTTGAAAGAGGGATAGAAACTATACATAGAAAAGTAGTAGAAATGCAAACCTAACTGAAGAAGTCCAAAACTCTCTAGAAGCTCTCAAGAATAGAGTCAGCCATGTGGAGGAAAGAAACTCAGACCTGGAATACAAAAATAGAAGAAATAGTTTGAGAGTTCAAAAGTTTCAATAAGTTCAAAAATTTCTGTGAACAGACATAAAGGAACTGTGGTATAGCCTTAAATGTCCTAACATTCGGATCATCATCTGGAATACCAGAAGGGGAAGAAAATCAGACCCAAGGTATGGATAACTTATTTAACAAAATTAGCAAAGAAAACTTTCCCTTCTCTCACAGAAGAAAGGCCCATCAAGATACAAGAAGCTAACAGAACTCCAAACAAACTGGACCAAAAGAGAAATTCTCTAAGACATATTGCATTAAGACTGTAAACATTGACAACAAAGAGAAAATCCTAAAAGCAGCTAGGGAAAAACAGCACATCGCATTTAAAGGTAATTACCTTTTAAAGGTAATCAGAATGGAAAACCCAAAAGCCAGAAGGGCTGGAAAGGAACACTGCAAAGTCTAAGAAACTATGGCTTCCAACCCAAACTACTTTACATAGCAAAGCATCCCTCATAAAAGATGGTGAAAGAGAAACTTCCATGACAAAACACAGCTTTACAATTATATGAACACAAAACTAAATCTACAGAGAGTATTTCAGGAAATTCTCCACACAGAAGAATCAAATAGTCAACCTCAAGTGCCTATAAGAAACAGATCACAATAATAAAATTCAGAGAAGGCACAAAATATTTCAATGTCAATGGAAACACCAAACCACATAAACCAACACAATATGGCAGAGATCAAATCAAACCTCACAGTCATTACCCTAAATATTAATGGCCCTAATGCACCCATCAAGAGACATAAGCTAACAGGATGGATTAGAAAATTAGACCCTTCAATCTGTTATATTCAAGAAGCCCATCTCACCACCAAACACAGATACCTCCTTAGGGTGAAAGGGTGGAAAATGATATTCCAAGCAAATGGGAATAAGAAACAAGCAGGTGTAGCTATACTAATATTTTATAAAATAGACTTCAAACCAAAAGTAATCAAGAAAGACAAAGGACACTTCGTACTTATCAAGGGAATGATCCATCAAGAGGATATCACAATCATAAATCTCTATGCACCAAACACAGGGGCATCAGAATTCATAAAACAAAACCTACTTGACAATAAAACAGAAATAAACACCAACACCATCATAATTGGAGACTTCCATTATCAGCAATACATAGATCATCCAAACAGATGGAAGCAGAACCAAGTAGATTCACCACTGTATCTTAGGGAGCAACTTCATTTTCAAACCTAATTACATGATGAAATTAAAGACATTAAACTAACATATGGATACATGCATTTTACCAGTTGTAAAGTATTTTCATTCTATAGTTTAAAATATACATATTTGAGGTAAGCACATGAATTTGACATGTAGAGAATTTAGGGTAACTAGAAAAGTATTTCCCTGATCAGAGTAATTGGAAAATCGAGAAATTATTTTCCCCTGGTTAATATTTTACAGTGTTCTCTTCAACATGTAGGCGAGTCAGTTAATTACATAGAGGTATTAAGGGGAAATTTTCTTCTTGTTTGGTGACTGTTCTCCAGATTTTTTTCATTAATCCCATTGTCCTGAAAATGTATTTGCTTATAGGTGAGACTATACTATGAACTTGGGCCAGTGAAAGCTGACTATATAATGAAAAACTCAGAAGTATATGATCTCCAAATTTAAGAAATTCTAAATGAAGGCTTCCTGATTCTGAGAAAACAGATTTTCATGACTCCTTAAGCAATCATTGCTAGACATCTACCCTCTTCCTTGAGTTATTTTTTACTTCATTCTGAACTTTCCCTGTCATCAGAGAATTAACTTCTGTCATAACTTATGCATTGCTTTACTATGCTGATGTGGTAGTTTGATCAAATTGCCTCTAATAAACTTAGGTGTTCTGAATGCTAGGTTCCCAGATGGTGGAGATTTTGGAATTACCACCTCCTGGAGGGAATGTAGTGTTGGGGGTGAGCTTATGGGTGTTATAGCCAGTGACCCCTTGCCAGTGTTTGGCACACTTTCCCGTTGCTATGGTCCACTTTATGTTGGCCAGGGGATGATGTCCACTCTCTTCCCATGTCATCATTTCCCCTGCCATTGTAAAACATCCCCTCAAGTCTAGAACCCAGAATAAATCCTTTTTTTTTCCCAAAAGCTGCTCTTGGTCAGGTGATTTCTACCAGCAGTGCGAACTTGACTGCAGCAGCAGAAAGAAAAACAGAGCTAGATTTGCAAAGCTGGTTCCTTCTAGGTATATCCACTATCTACTCAGAGGTATAAACCCTATCATATGTATATTTACAGTCCAAGAAAATAACAGAGTTCCTGGTACAATATCGACCACTAGCTTCATAAAAATTTGTTAAATTTATTTTATTTTATTTTATTTTTTTTATTTGAGAGCGACAGACAGAGAAAAAGACAGATAGAGGGACAGAGAGAGAATGGGCGCGCCAGGGCTTCCAGCCTCTGCAAACGAACTCCAGACGCATGCGCCCCCTTGTGCATCTGGCTAACGTGGGACCTGGGGAACCGAGCCTCGAACCGGGGTCCTTGGGCTTCACAGGCAAGGGCTTAACCGCTAAGCCATCTCTCCAGCCCAAAATTTGTTAAATTTAAATGAGTCTGTTAGTGGTGGTGTTTGTCCTGCATGCAAAACTGTTATGCATAGTGTAGATGCTTATTGAAAATGTATTTGGAGTTTACTCCAGAAAATGTTTGCTATGTAAGCATGAGGACCTGAGTTTGGAGCTCTGGCATCTACATTAAAGCTGAGTATGGTGGCTGAAGTCCCAGCACTGGGGAAGTGGGCACAAAAGGATTCCTAGGGCTTGCAGATTCAGTGTGTTCCAAAGTTAATAAGAAATCTTTTCTTACAGAATAAATAAAGGGGAATTATTGGGAAGACCTCCAACATCAATTTCTGGCCTCCAGAATGCAAGTATATGCACATGTTTTCACATATATAGCAACATGTTTGCACACACATACAATTTTTTAAATGTGTGAAAAAGACAAGATTAGAAAGAATACAGGGGATGTACAAGTTTGAAAGTATGAAGAAAATATAAAACAGAAAAGATAAAGTAAAATGTGGAGAAGTGTGTAAGAATAAGAAGTCCTCCTTAAATCTGAGACATTTGCTTAAAATTAGCTTTATGGCTTATAATTTTTATGACTGACATAGAACTTCAATTATTTCTATTTTTGCATTGCAGGGGGGGGGTCCCTCTACATTCCTGTTTCATGTCTTAAATTTGAGTATCCTGATGAATAAATAAATTAAAGGGCTACCACTAATGTCACCAGTTTTAATTCTTTTAGGCAGGTTTCAAATATTTTAAGATAACAATCAACCCAACCTCAGAGCTATGAGGACAAATAGGTCCCCAAAGCACTGAAGTTGCAAGCATCTTCAGCACACAGCCAGGAAAGATGAAGCGTATCTATAATTATAATTTAGCATATCCCGTTAAGGACACAGTCCAGCTGTTCTGTACACTTAGTTCTGTACTTGGTCTAATCTACTTCTCATTTACTCTAATTTGAAAGCAAATAATACCACTTTTCTGAGATTCAGACTGGGCTCAGCAATTAGAAAATTTTAGACATTAGTTACATTTTCCTTAGCTCCACTTTACTCTGGTAATGTGACCTTGAAAAATTTATGAATAAATAATTGCAGGTTCAATCTAATCTAATAACCTGAAGTAATACATTAGCTAGGAATTGTAAGTGCTGTAAAGACGAGCCAGTCAAGGTCTCTGTCCTTAAAAACCAATGTCTCCTGGGTAAAAGATACACTAACAATCAACTTTAATGCAGAGTGGAATACAGTAAGTGCATCTCACAAGTGAATTAAGTTAGGGGACAATGGGATATAAAGGTTTCAGAAGGCTTTATGGCAGGAGTGGAATTTCACACAAATCTGGAAACATGGTTTATAAATTCACCTTGTTGGTTGAGATAAAATGAAAGATCCATGTTGTCAAAAATATTGGCAGCAAAATTTAATATAAGAAATGAAGGTCTACGCATCACTTATTCTTCCCAAATCATTGCATTGAGATACTTCCTATAGGAGCTACCTTTGGTACTGTCCATCCAGGGACTCTCTGCTTAAATAATGGGCATTCAGGCTACCTTAAGAGAGACAATCTTTTCTCTCAGGAATTGGTCATTAATGGATGCTCCAGGGGAGATACACTTGCAGAAATGTGACTGAGTTAAGTTGACAATAGTATTCAAAATGTCTGTTAAATGCAAGAAAATAGAACAAAGAAATCTTTAACTTTTATGTGATGCATCAGTGGGTTGATACAATACACTTGTATTGGTCAATCTTTTATATAAAATGAATGTTATGTTATACTCATGAAGTGTTCAGCATTCAGCATTTAGCATTTTTGTTGATTCTACCCACCCTCCTATCTGTAATCCCTCTCTGTCCTTCCAGCTTCCCTTATCCATGTATTCCCTACTGTCACATTTCCTTTTGCCCTTTTGTTCATCCTTTGTTTGTTTGCTTTTTTATGTTTTTAATTTTTTTTATTTATTTGCAAGCAGGGACACAGAGAGAGATAGACACACACACATACACACACACACACACACACACAGAGAGAGAGAGAGAGAGAGAGAGGAAGTGGGAGAGGGAGAGAATGTGCACACTACGGTCTCTAGCTAAAACAAGAAAACTCCAGTTGCATATGGGACATTGTACATCTGGCTTTGTATGGGTACTGGAGAATGGAATTTGGGGCATTAGGCTTTGCAGACAAATACGTAATCACTGAGCCATTTCTTCAGCCCCCCATATCTCATTTGTTTATACCTACTTTTGGTTATGGTTCTATTTTTATAGGTTTTATTCATATTTGCTCCCTGTGTGTATGTATGTATGGATGGATGGATGGATGGATGGATGGATGGATGGATGGATGGATGGATGGATGGATGGACGGACGGATAGATAGATAGATATAGATATAGATATATATAGATATAGATAACATGAACCATTCCTTATTTTAAAGAAATTATGTTGAATGCCATTTGCCAAGAGCTTTTTTATTTTAAAGTTCCAAATCAGATTGAGGTAAACTCATTCCATCCCATACTGTTATGCTTTGATTGCTCTCAGGCTCTGCCAAAAACAAGGGCTCTAACACAGATAAATAGTCAATGTGGAGGACATGATATCTATGTGTCTCTCAGTCCTTACAGCTATAGATGGGCCTTTTGAGGCTGGTGAGCAATGCAGAACCAGTGAGGAAATCTGTTTAACTCACAGAGTTCTTCTTTCTAGATTTTTCTCAACATGTAAAAAGTTAGCTTAACCAGATTCTCCTTCCCTCTTCCATTCCCAAGTTCCCTCAAGAGCACAAATATAGGCATGCAATTTCTTATTTATAGGATTATTTCAAATATTTCTTTACCAATAATATTTGAAGTGATTATTTTACAACATGATTTAATAGAGTAGTGTAATTCAAGCAGAGGAGTGTTCCCAGACTTCTATGTGTACCTTCAGACGACAAAAGCATACTACCTTCTCCATAATATGTTACACAGCTATGTATATCATAACCTTCATGCTAACATATGAAATCTTGAAAGTTTGACACCCAGTTATGTGTGGGTTTGTGAGATCACTGTTTATTCAAAACTCTGACTTGACTCATCAACATTTCATCCATAACTCAGCCTCTGATTACATTCCAAATACATTTAGGAAAATTCTCTTAATTAGGAAAGGACTCAGTTTTTTTAAGTCCAAGCTTGCAAATGAACCAACCTTTTTATAGGTGAGCTCTTCAAGCCATTTCATTTCCTTTGCTGTCAATACCAAATTGTTAATAAATGTCCACCCTATTTCTTCTTATTTCTCCTTTATTCTTTATGTGACTCATTCATCAATCAGAGCTGAGTTACTCTGTACAACTTCTGATAGGAATACCAGACAGAATACAAAATCACCCCCCAGAGGATAATCGAAAAGGAAGTCGGGAAAACAAGGAGGAAGGAAATCACTGCTCTAAGAGAGGACAGAAACAGCCTCTGGGGCTTATCACCACAATTCATATAACCCTAAAGGAAAAATAAGACAGAACAGCCACAGGGATGAGCATAATAGATGTATCCTGGTTTTCCAACTAAGATGACAATAAGCTACTGCAGAGATGTCTTCTCGGTTGCAATGTTTCTAGGCACAGCTATCTACTAACAGCTATCTACTAAAATCAATAGATAGATTAAAACTATAATCTTTCCTCTTTTCATGCCCTATACATCATCAGGTGGTCCAGCGTATCTTACACTCTCTTACCATCCAATGCAGTCCCCAGTGTGCAGGTGGAAATACATCTGATCATAAATATCCCCCAGTAATGTTAAGAGTTCCAAATTTCCAATCTAATATTAGTTGCACCATGAGATTTGTCATGCCTTCAGCTGCTATTCTAATCATTTTTAATACAGTTAACTTTTTTTTTAAAAAAAAACTATTCACATAATTTCCTAAGATTTCAGTGTCATTTTCACTTTCTATCTAAACAAAGTGGATCCTACTTTTGTAAATCTCTTAGCATCTCCAATGGGCAAGTCCTGTCAATTCATTTTAATATCTTCATTGCTCAGAGTTCATTAGTGATTTTTACCAACTCATACATTTAATGATAGTCTTCACAATAAAACCTAGGAAAATGTGTACTTTCTGCAATGCTTCACAGTACCATCCTAGAAATAAATATTTCAAATATACTTTGGCTGTTTCCTCTAGACTATTCTACTTGATTATATTAAAAATACATATGGACTATTATCCAGTTTGTTTTCTATTGTAAATAATCCTCATAAAAATGTTACATATTCTTACATATTATGATACTTCAGAGGGTCATTTTGCTTTAACAAGTGTTCTCATTCTAGTCAACCTATTTTTTTGTTATCATAATAGCAAGCCTGCTTAGTCATTTCATTTGACAATTCCCAGCATAAACTTTTAATGCCACAGATATACTGTATATATAGATGCATAGTATGAATATGCTTGTTATATATAATATGAATACTTGTTCCCTCTCAGGAACAAATTTTCATTCCCTTAGGGACAATCTGCATTAGCCATGTATTTCCATGTATATTTAGCAGAGTGTCTAATTAACTATACTGTGGTCTACCCTAGGAAGCACTCATAGTGCCTGTCATTTATTTTGTTAGTACTATTTTCTCCTGAAAAATGTTGAGTTAGAAAACTCTTTCTAGGTTCTCCTATTTCTTTTGTTGCTCTTGTTGTTTTCTTGAAGTCAGAGACAATTGAGCTGGCATCAGTTTTCTTTTTGCTAGCTTCCTGAGTGCAGTTTCTCTCTGGGGAAATAGAGTCACAATAGCTTTCTTGTTTCCTTTCTCATGAAGCTGCCTCCTTATAAATTAAGTGTAACTTCAGCTGCACATGCTTAGCTGTGATTGTTCATCAACTGGGAATTCCACTGACAAAGTTATCAAGAACATCTACAGTGACATTTTAAGGTTTGTTTGGGGGGGGGATGATAATTGCCTCAGAAATCTTGTAGCCATGCTTGGTTTTAGGGTATGTATAGTTAATTACAGGTTTTCTTCCATCATGTTTCTTATTTTAACATGCCCATGGAAGGATAATTAATTATCAGTATTTTTTAGTGCTTACTCTTTAAACACCTTGGTCCAAAGTTACATAATAGAGAGTTGTTGGTGAGTTAGGAAGAGAAGAAAATATATGAAAATTGTTTTTTGTTTCTAACAAGTTAAGCTTTAATGCTGTCAGTGAAAAGGTAGCTGGATAACAGCTAAAGTGGTAAAAATAGATTTTATTTAGAAAGTATTAAAGGGAAAGGATCTCAGTGTTAAACTGGGCTTCATTACAAATGCAGCCAGGGTAAGTGGGGATGTATAGCCAGAGACCAAAAGAGGTCAATGGATGGAAATTCATGGCAGGAAACACCAATGGTAGGTGCAGTTCTTGTTAAACTGACCTAACAGCTTGCTGACTGAAGAAGGCCAGGTAGCTCAGATATAAAGAACTGGATAAGTACAATAACCTGACTCAATTGAATTCTTGGTAAAAGGGACTTGGATGTGATGATGAAGCCCAAAAGTAAAGTCTGTTTTATGTTTTCTAAAAAGAAATAAGATATACTATGTAATTTTAACTTATGTCTCAGTGTCAATAACTACTACTAATAATAATAAATCTAAACTATAGCAAGGAACAAATCCTTGGTATTTTTGGTAAAAAAATATTTGGTATTTTTATGGTAAAATTTGATAATTCAGATTCAGGATGAAAGGTACACATCGAAGTCCCTTTGTAGAAATGTTCATGATGCAAGTATAATGAGGTAAAGGAATGATTGACTATTCCTGAACATACATGAAAAAGGGAAATTCAAACCAATAAAACCATGAATATATCATGAAAGAACTGGAAATTTAATGGAATCCTATCTCTCCTTGTGAAAAAATAATATAAAAAATAACCAAAGACTAACACATAGGTGTTTATGACTATGATTTTGTGAAGAAGCACCAAGTACTAAGCACACCTATTGAGATTTCAGCATTAAAAGCTCACAGTCATTTCACAAATAATGACAAGGACTCAAATGGGCTAAGCCACTGACTGCAAACTCCACAGTGCTTTCTTTCATTTTTCTTTTTGCTCTCTGTTAGGTAAAGTCATTGTGTTGTTTTCTTATTGTGCAATGATGAAGAAATCTCATAGTGCCCATGACACCAGAGGTAAGACCGATATAAAATAGGATTGCAAACTACAAAAAGATAATATAGCAGGGACAGGGTCATGGAAGTGTGGCAGAAAAGCGTTTTCTGATGGGAAGCCTAAGGGAGCATGGCTAGGAAGTCAGGCGTGAGAAACAACAGGTTACAAAAGGTAGAGAGATGGAGTTTTCTAAGCAGGATCAAACAACCTGCAAATCTAGAATTATAAAAAGCTTGGTGACCCAGTAAGTAAGGTCAGAAAATAGCAACAGCAACTCAAAAACACACTAGAAAAATAAGTTTATGGCTAGGAGAGATTTAATGAAAGTGCAACAACAACAAAAATAACAAAGGAAAATAAAAACACAGACTTTGATTTTGAGTCTTTTGCTAAGACTTTGATAAATATAAAGGCAAATGTGCCTTATGAGATCAAGGCCAATTTTTATTACTTATCACATTGTATAATCCAACTGTCTTTGAATAATAGCACCAAACTACAAGAGTCAATTTCCAGCATGTTTTACCTTACAATAAACAAATATCAAGAGAGCATTTGCATTCAGTAGACTGTCATAGTTCTGACATTAACTTATCCCTTGTGATACATATCAAGTAACAAAAATTTCAAAACTTTTAACAAGGCAAAATGTGATTATATTTTATTGAGTTATTATTCTTATATTTGGGAATATAATGAGGGTGATAGTCATTAATATTACTATCCAAAGAAGGCTATAAGAGATAACCTTATAAGTAAAGGTAATAGTACAGTTGGTTGATAGTGTTCTGTTAACAATTTAATTCACATCTTTTAAATCTGGGATTCCTTTTTATCTGTAGCTATAAAGGTTTTAAATTATTACTGGTTTTAAAACATAAGAAAGGGACATCAGTTACCCACAACCTGGAAGGAAACACTAATGTTTTATACTTGCTTCACATATACTTTATACTTAGAGCCACTGACGCTCATTTAGCTTTTGCTTTGCTACCTTTTTCCCTTGTTGTCAACTACAACCCTGAAATAAGCATATCATATACAAAAATAAAGAATTATTTAATGTTGAACTACTTTCCATAAACTATAACTTCATAGAAATTGTTTCCCCGCTTCACATTTCTAGATTTTATAAATGCTTAAACCTGTAGGCTTATTTTGTTCACTTTATTTCTTTTATTAGATTACATGAAGATTTAGTTGTCTCTCATTATATTTGAAGTATTACTTACAAAATAGCTAGTATGTACCAAAATTACTAATGCTTGTACCCCTTATATAAATTCATGTATTATTTGTTCATAATTTATTAACATATTTTAACTTATTTAAATCCTCTCTAAAGAATTTAGAAATACTAATAAAATGTAAACTATGTGTAAATAGATTTTTACTATATCATTTTGGAGATTATTTTTAAAAACCTTGTACACATGTTCAGTATAGGCAATTCTTTCCAAAATCTCTCTCTCACACACACACACACACACACACACACACACACACACGTGCACACACACACACACGCACACACACCATTTCTGATGCTGCATGGTTTTGTACGTGCCAGGTAAATTCTCTACTGTTGAGCTCAATCTCCAGCCCTTCTTTTCCAAATAATTTTATTCTGTGATTAGTTGAACCCATAATTATTTCATGTGGTGACATGAAAGTTCAACTACAGTACAATTCAGTGGATGTTGGACACTTTTTGAAATGTATTGTTAATTTTCTTTTGAAAATGTATTGTTAAGTTTCATTAGGGCGAATATTTGGATATTGAATTGCTTGAGAATGGGTTTTGTCATTTTAAGGATAATAATACTGTTCTCTCCCCCACCCAAATTCTCATACAGATTAACCCTAATTGCAGCAATGGCGAACAGTTATTTTCATTTATCTAGATTTTCTCTGGTGTTTTGTTATTATCAATTCTCCATATTTAAATCTAAATTTAAATTCTTGAATAATCCTTGGTAAATGATCACTGTGATTGAAATATTTTATTCTCCATATCAAAACTGAAGACAAGATTGATAGTGTTCCCATGTGGCACACAGTTTTGGAGGAGTTGATTCCTCACAAGTCACTATCTTTTGTCTATCCAGAACCAATAAAGTAAGAGAATGTTTTCCAAACTCTTACAAGTTTGCAGAAGAAATTTCATAGTCTCCTTTCCTCAATGGGAAAGAACTTCCAATGTATTTGTGATAGTTCAATTCCAGTTACACTCTGTGGGTTCAAATTCTAGGGTTGCCCTGATGAGCTTCTTAATCCCCAAATGTTGACCCAATCTTAAAACCTTGACTAGCTTCCTAGCTGCCACTTCTGATCTCTGCTACCTAGTTTTCTTTGAACTTATAATTATCATAGATCCCCCTGTTTGGTCAGATATCTTTCCTAAATCTAACTAACTTTTTGTTTATTTGCTATATTTATCCAGCACACCTATGTGTTTGAAATAGTAGAAGTTGGAGGAAGTATTGTTTATATTGACTATGGAATTTAGAATATATGTCACTTAAAATTAACAATTAGAAACATTATGCCTAATACTTCATAATGAAGTACTTATGTACATGTGTCCAAAACCATGAAAAAACTCATTACCTACTAGCATAAGTAAGTAATGTACAAATTTTTATTGGTTAATATGTATGTACTATGGAGATGAAAACTTACATGATATTACGTGTATTTATATTCTATTAGTCCATACTTGAAGTCACTAATTAATATATGAATACTCCATGTGTGTATATACTTTCAATTGTACCAAAATATATCATTTTATTTGAATTTAAATCTCCAATAAAAGTTTTTTACTTCATTAGTATTTTGATTCATACTGTGTTTAATGTTTGGTTAGCACAAATATTTCAGATCAGCTGGGCATGGTGGCACACTCCTTTAATCCCAGCACTCAAGAGGCAGAGGTAGGAGGATTGCCATGAGTTCAATGCCACCCTGAGACTTCATAGTGAATTACAGGTCAGCCTGGGCTACATGAGACCCTACTTAAAAAAAACCTCAAATCATGTGTTATGAAACAGAATTAAATATCACATTCATTTCTGTATTAATAAATGCTCCTCTCAGTATTTTAATTATGTGTATAATTGTAATATTCTCCTCCTTGCTATTCTTGTAAATTGAAGTGAAAGGCAATTAATTATACTGCATAACAGGCACATGGTGAAATAACCAAATATAGTGCATCATGATACATTTGTTATATATCTCATTTGATATATGCATATAAGTTTTCATTCTTATAATTGTGCTGTTATACCCTGAAAGTTGTTTTCAATAAGTTTTTATCCTAAAAGTAATTTCTTTTCTTTAAATTTGTTCATTGTCATTATTGTTTTTATTAACTACATATTTTTTATGAATACATCATGTTTAATACCCTCTCTTTCCTCATCCCTGCCCCCATTCCACTGGGACTCTTCTCAGTGGGGTTGCAGATGTTTCCTATGGGGTTGTGGGCTATGCGTTGTCTTATGGGAGCATATTTATTTGAGTATGGATAGAGAGAAAAAAATGGCAGGAGGGGGGAAGAATGGGTGTACCAGGTCTCTAGCCTCTGCAAATGAACTCCGGAAACATGTGCTACATTGTGCATCTGGCTTATGTGGGTCCTGTGGATTCAAACCTGGCTTTGAAGACAAGCATCCCAATAGCCAATCCATCTCTCCAGCCCAAATAATTTCTTTTTAAGAGTTGATAGTTTTCTATTTCAATATCAAATAGTTTAAAGACATTTCTTTTAATAGTGCATATGGTTCATTTTTTAATTTTTTATGATTTCTTAATTAATGTTTATTGTAGCATTTTAATTGTTTAGTGTTTTAAGAGTGGGAGGAACTTTTCTTATTAGGATTATAATTACTTTTGGGACAGGGTAGAATCAGGTAGAAAACTGTCATAATCGGCTCGAGAAGATTACCTTGAGCTCTGATAATCACACCTCTTGTTCTAGTCTTCTGACTCTATCACCCAAAGAAAGTGAACAAAAGGCCGCTTGACTCTCTCATTTGTTGCTATTCTGTTCTTCAACAAACCAGACTCCTTCACTCTATGAATGGTAGTTATATAAAAATGCTTCCCTTTCTCTTTTTGATTTTCTATGTTCTATAGATTTAGGAGTTTTTTTCTCCCATTTTAAGTTCAGCTTGCCCTGTCCTTTATCAGAACAAGTGACAAAGATTTGCGATTTCTGCAGTTTTTGAAGAAATGAAGCACACACTGTATTTTTTGCTATGTATTAGAGAGAAGATACTGAAAGCCTGTAGGATCACACAAAGAGACATTTGGGACAGAGGGACAATGTCCGGAGGCAAGCAATCACTCACCTACTCTGCCCAATGAGTTTTTGAGAGCAATGCTTCATTTTAGATAATATTGGATGGAATGCCCTAAATCTATAAAATTTACTCTTCCAGCACATGACAATTTTTATCTCAGCTCCTGGACTTTATGCTCACTTGTGTTGATAGTTAGGAGCCAAGTTTTAATAATCTAAGACATGTACCTAAACTGTCCCTAATATAATACATGCCTGTTTTTTGGTTCTCTATATGCAATGTGATAGGTAGTGGTGTCTACAAGTGTATGTGCTACTGCCCCATGTGCTTTAATATGGGCTTATTATGTAAATAATATAATATTAAGCATATTTTGGACATGTATCTAATACACCACAAGATGGTGTGCTACTAAGCCATGTACTGTCTGGTGAGAATATTATGGAGTGGATTTCCATACCTAAGTAACTAAGTCTTATCATTTTGGACTTGTTCATGCCTCTGTTTCCCTATGTGTGTAAGTTGCAGGTGTCAGGCATCCCTTGATGTGAACAAGATGTGCTTGAGCCCAGTATGGGCAGCAAATAAAATTGCATTGCTAAAAGTACCCTTGGGAGAAAATTGTGAGTCTTTAATCAATTTTACTAGGACTTCTTACACTTGTAATTAAATGGAGGAGTTGAAATAGGCTGAGAATCTTAAGACCTATCTGAGTTCAAACTTTACAGGATCATTTAAAAATCCACAATGAAGCCGGGCATGGTAGTGCGTGCCTTTAATCCAAGCACTTGGGAGGCAGAGGTAGGAGGATCGCTGTGAGTTCAAGGCCATCCTGAGAATACAGAGTGAATTCCAGGTCGGCATGGGCCAGAGTGAGATCCTACCTTGAAAAACCAAAAAACAAAAAAATCCACAATGTTTCCTTAACAGAATTCTTTTCAGAATTAAATGCAGAGATATAGATTTGTAATATTAAAGTATTGCTATTTTGAATGATGTGTACAGTGTTTTTTAATTATTGAACTAAATTGGCAATGAGAATAAAACTTTTAACTATAAAATGGCATGGACAATTGAGGTGACTTATCCTATGTACTTGTAGATTTTACAAAAATTTCAGGTAGTATAAAAAACTTGCTTAAGTGATCCTTGAAGGAATACCATGCACAGAATACACTTTGGGTATGTAGAGAAGTGTTTTATAGGCACTTAATTCCAAGAGCCATGACAAAGGAAATGGGAATTGACCTCCTAGCTTGACAGTGGAGCATTACTGGAATAAACAATGTACCTTGCAGTTACAGGGCCCGATACAAGGATCCTCATTTGTGCTCCCTGAGCCGCTGCAGTTACAGGGTTGGCAGTCTGGATAACCACCATAGCCCCTGGCGCATTGATTGCACTTCATGCCTCCAAATCCAGTTCTGCAGTAACAGGATCCAGGTGCCAGACCTAAGGGAGGAGGTACCACATCAGCATCTTTGAAGTGAATGCACCAGTTAATTCTGAAGGTTTGCATAATAGCAGCCTTTAAAGTCTATTTTGACTATAAAATGAGAAGTAACAACAAAGCCAAAACCAAAGGGTATGATGTTTAAACAAAATCTTGCATTTGTAAATGTATTTAAAAATATTAAGAACAGGGGTTTGGAGAATGGTTCATTAGTAAAGGTACCAGCTTTCATAGCCTGTCAGCTCAGAGTTCTATTCCTCAGCACCCATATAAAACCATAGTCAAAGTGGTACATGTGTCTGTTATCTCATGACAATGAGAGGCAGAAGCAGGAAAATATGAGGCTCAGTTTGTCTCTTTCTCTCTGTGTCTCCTTTCTCTTCCCCCTCTCTGCTTGCAAATAAATAAATAACATTTTTTTCATTTTTATTTATTTATTTTAGAGCGGCAGACATAGAAATACAGGTAGAGAGAGAGAGACAGAGAGAGAATGGGCATTCCAGGGCCTCCAACCACTGCAAATGAACTCCAGACACATGCGCCCTCTTATGCATCTGGTTAACGTGGGTCCAGGGGAATCGAGCCTCAAACCAGGGTCCTCAGGCTTCACAGGCAAGTGCTTAACCACTAAGTCATCTCTCCAGCCCAATTACAATATTTTTAAAAATAAAGAAGAAAAATAAATCTCAAAATATTTATGTAGCTATAACTACCATCGAACAAAGCAACAGGAAATATGTAACATTGATCAAGGAGTACGTTCCATAAACTTTCAGGCTAATGACACTTCACTCAGAAGAATAAGCAGTACCTTGTATATATATGAAGCTCAGCCACGCTATCACAGACAGGAAAGAAAGACCATGGGCAAAAGATTGCTTACTTACAACAATTTAATAAGAATTGTCTAAGGACAATATCACTAGTAGTATTCTAAAGGAAAGACAGTGGTGTTCATGGGAATGAATTTTCTGACATAAATAGAAAAGGCATTTAAAAACAGAATAAATTTCCTTTTTATTTTTTTTCAAGGCAGGGTCTCACTTCTAGCCAAAGCTAAACTGGAACTCAGTCTGTAGTCATAGGCTAATTGGAAATTCAGTTATCCTTCTATCTCTGCCTCCCAAGTACTGGGGTTAAAGGCATGTGCCACCATGCCTTGCCTCTTTTTTCTTTTGAAGTAGAGAAATGTAAAGGATAATCTTTACCCACACAAACACCTTTCATCTCATTAGTAATATTGTGAGAAAGCTGCTCACTGTTGATAACTTTGGTTAGTCAAAACTAGAACTTCAAAGTTTGCAAAATGGTGAGAGCAAATCAATAAAATATAGTCTGTATCAGACAAAGGTGAGAAGAGATGCATAAAGTAAGAATATACTCTTATGTGAAAGCATAATAAACAAAATGAATAATACCAAAACTTTAAACTGTACACAAAATGAGTTAAGCAATTGCTATTCCAACTACTAAAAATGGAATGTGCATAAGAGACATATAAGATGACCAAAAATGTTAAAAATAAAAAGTTAGAAAACATAGAGAAGAAATTGTTTCAATAATAATGACTAGACTCATCAAATAACATATATTCAAGAGACTACATCCTCATTTTATATTAATAAAGGTATGACAAAATGTTTTAAATGATTAAATTTAGGTTTCAAACAAGCACTAATCATGAGCTCAGAAATATAAAGACAACCCAAGACACTGGAGGATAAAAAAAATATTTTTCAGGAATGAATAGCTGAGGGCTGGGGAGATGACTTATCTGTAAAGACATTTGCTGGCAAAGCCAAAGGACCCAGGTTCTATTCCCAAGTATCCACGTAAAAACAGATGCACAAGGTGGTGCATGTGTCTGGAGTTCATTTTCAGTGGCTAGAGGCATGCCCATTCTCTCTCTCTCTCTCTCTCTCTCTCTCTTTCTCTCTCGGTGTCTCTCCCTCTTTCATTCTCAATCTCTGTCTCCTCTGAAATAAATAATGTTTTATAAAAAGAAATGAATAGGGCTGGAGAGATGGCTTAGCAGTTAAGGTGTTTACCTATAAAGCCAAAGGATCCCAATTTGACTCTCCAGGACCCATGTAAGCCAGATACACAAGGGGGTGCATGCATCTGGAGTTCATTGGCAGTGGCTGGAAGCTCTGGCATGCCCATTCTCTGTTCCTCTCTCTCTCTTTCTCTGCCTCTTTTGGTCTCTCAAATAAGTAAATAAATAGATAAATAATATTTTCTAAAAAAGAAATGAATAGCTGAGAATATTCAGTCATTTTAAATAATTACAGATGAATTTAGAAAAAATAACATTTGTATAATCAAATAATATTAAATTGTGCATTATCAAAGTAAAAATTACCTAAGATTTATTTTATTAAAATGAATTACAACTTTAGATTTATATTAAATAACATAAGAAACTAGGATTCAATTAATTCTGAAGCAAAATATGATAAAATTTTATTAAAAACTCATTCATAATAAAAATTAATTCATAAATTTGTTAAAAGTCAGGTTAAAGAGAACATCAAGACTTCAGTAGCAGGTTAAATAATTTAATAGCTAAAATATTATACTACTAAGAAAGGAAATTAGCAATAAAGAAAAACCACAGCCCAAAGTCAACTTATAACCTTAAGTGATTTCACTGTTGTTAAAAGTAATTAACTATAATTTGATTCATGTGATTGTAAAAAGATAATGATTCAAGAGGAATTAAGAAAAACTTGAAAAATAAACAATACCAAGCAATCAAAAAGGAATTTTTAAGCATAGCTAATCAGTATATCATGAAGATAAATTATGAAGAATTACATAAAATTACTTTGGTACCAGTTAATATTGGTGCTTGATATCAACTATAACTTTATATTAAAATATAATAAAGACAACTGAAAGTAAATATCATAACTGCTAATAATCAAGTAATACTTATAGTATAATAAACAGTATCCTTAGCATTATAGAAAACACATGGGCTAAGTCAATTACTTCTCAACATCAATATGAAATAAAAAGCTAGTAGTTTTTCTCACTTTACAGACGAGAACACTAAATGCAAAGAAATTAAATGACTTGCTGAGGTAGTTGTTAGAGCCACTTCTACATTTACTTATAATGCAGATGAGAAATTGTTAGGACAAATTAATTCCTAATGTATAGAGACCATACATGAAGGACACATAGGATTTCCTCTGGAATTATAAATACTAGTAATACCAATAAGCTCATTTTTTATTTTATTTATTTATTTTTTTTTTTGGTTTTCTAAGGTAGAGTCTCATTCTAGCTCAGGCTGACCTGTAATTTACTATGTAGTCTCAGAGTGGCCTCGAACTCTCAGAGATCCTCCTACCACTGCCTCCTGAGTGCTGGGATTAAAGGCGTGCGCCACCATGCCTGGCTAACAAGCTCATTTTAATTTGTCACAGTTTATAGATGAAATTGGAAAAAAAAATCTGTTAATTTTAAGAAAAGGTGCAAAATCATTAAAAAACTAACACTTGCTTCTGATGTTGAAATTCAACAGTTGCAGTTACAAATAGATTTGCAGAGACATTTATCATACCAATAACTGGGGGCTAACTACACAATGCACGACCCATTTACATCAACAAGGAGGGTCCAGTGGGAGGGGGTAGATCATAGATGAGCCTAAACAATGGTACCAAACTGCCTGTATTTGCTGAAAAGAAAACTAATAAATTAAATTTTAAAAATAAAATAAAATAAAAACAAATAATTAAGGGGTTCTGACGTGTTATTTTGCCCAATAATGTGACTATAGAAAATGAGATGTATATTCTTAAAATGTTGAAGAAAGCAGTTTGAATACCATCACCATAAAGCAATGATTCTAGAGGTGGCTAATAAATGCAACTATATTTAAGCATTACACAATGTGTAAATGTATCAAGATATCACAAGGTATGCCATATATATGTATAATTTTGTTTTATGTTATCAATTTAAATTAATATAAAATTATTTTTACAAAAATTAAGATGAAATGTACAGGTGTTCCATATATTAGGCATGGTCTAACTTTTCTTCCTGGGAATATTGTGGAGTAGCTATCCAAAGAACTTGCCCTATTCAGGATAAAATTAAAGACAGATACATCACAAATGAAAGAGAAGGGGTCAGGGTAAGGGATAGTCCCAAAGACATGCCCTCACTCACTTATCTCCTCCAGTTAGGCCTCACTACCTACCACCCACCACATCCCAATAGTGGCTTCAAATTAGAAATCCATCAAGGGATGGACCCATTCGTTAAGTCAGATTCAAGTTGTCTCTGGAAATGTCCTCACAGACACATCTATTCTTTTTTTAATTATTTTTATTTATTTATTTGAAAGTGGGAGAAAGAGAGAGAGAGCAAGCAAGCAAATGGGTGCACCAGGGTTTCCAGCCACTGCAAACAAACTCCACATGCATGTGCTACCTTGTGCAGCTGGCTTACATGGGTATTGGTGAATCAAACTGAAGTCCTTTGGCTTTGCAGGCAAGTGTCTTAACCACTAAGCCATCTCTCCAGCTCAACACAACTATTCTTAATCCAATCTTAATTCCATCAAGGTGGAATTCATTTTGATATGGCATGAATATGGGAATATTTTGTGTTCTTTAGATGTTGAAACTGGATTTCAGAGACTTTAATATGGCTGGAGAGATGGTTCAGTGGTTAAGGTGCTTGCCTGCAAAGTTTGACAGGAGTTTGATTCCCCAGTACCTACATAAAGCCAGATGCACAAAGTAATATATACATCTGGTGTCAGTTTGCAGTGGCTGGAGGCCCTGTTGTTCCTCTTCTTTCTGTCTCTCTTCTATTTTCCCTGCTTATAAATAAATGAAAATATTTTTTTAAATTTTTTGTTTATTTTTATTTGTTTGAGAGCAACAGACAGGCAGATAGATAAAGAGAGAATGGGTGTGTCAGGGCTTCTAGCCACTGCAAATGAACTTCAGATGCATGCGCCACCTTGTGCATCTGGCTTATGTGGGTCCTGAGAATTGAGCCTCGAACCAGGGTTCTTAGGCTTCACAGACAAGTGCTCAACTACTAATCCATTCCTCCAGCCCATAAAATGTATTTAAATATTAAAAAATAAATTAGGATAAAAGTTGTTTGTGTAGAATAGAAGGAGGGGGTGTATCAGCAAGTCTCTTTGCCTAATGGCAAAGAATGTAACAAGTTAGTACTGATATAGCTGCTGAACTCTCACCGACTATAAAGATTTTGCTTCTTTTCCACTTTTTAGAACTTTTTCAATGCTAATATACTTATGTTAATAGGGGAATTAAATATGAAAATAACATTGTGGTTTCTTTGTCACCTCCCCACAAAATAGTGAGACAAAAAGGAAGAAGAAATGAAAGAAAAAGGGACAGGAGGGCGAAAAGAAGGAAAGGGAGGGAAGAGGACAGGAGAGGAAGAAGAGGAGATGAGAGGAGAGAAAGAAAGGGAAAGGGAAAGGAAGAGTAGATGGGAGGGAAAGGAGACGATAGGGGAGAGGAGAACACAGAAAGGAAAACCTCTGAAGAATTCATCTTGCCAGCCTTTTCACTCCAAAGTTATTAATGTAAAAATCTATATGGAAGTCATGATTTATTTTAGTCTTTCCAAAGAAGATGAGAATTCAATGTTTGAGACATTAAGAAATTTCTGATATGCTATATGAATTTTCTTATCAAGTTTCCCAGGGAGACTGTCCAAACACTTCATACCAAGGAGCTATGTTGGCCTTGATTCCTTAGAGTTCAGCAGGGATTTGACCACCCAAAGTATGTGGCTTAAATTAGTGACAGCCTCATTCACCTTTTTCACGTATGAGTATTACTGCCTTTTGTAGTCCTTTATGTACACATTTTGGTTTCAATATAATTTCCTATATTTCATTAGGTGATTTCATCTATTTGTTTCCCATTGCTGCAAACACACAATACAATGAACATTGTCACTGAAGATTAGAGCTCATCAAAACTTCAAAATGATCTAAGTAGCAGAAAGAAAAATTACATGCATCTGTTGTGATTTATTCTCTTTTTTTTTCTCTCTCTCTCTTTCTCTCTCTCTCTCACATACACACATACACACAGTAATGTATATCATGGCACGTTTGTCAGTGGCAGACCACATAGATCATGTGGTCCTGTAAGATTATATTGTCTACTTTGGTTTATATCAGTGCACTTTATGACATTTGTTGAACTAAATTGCTTAGTGATACATTTCTCAGACTATATCCCCACCATTAAGTGACAAGAATATATACTAATGTAAAAACAGGTGATTACATCTTCTTGCTTTAAAAATAATATAACTATGCATAAAAATATTGAGGTGAATAAAAAATTGATTCCTGGAAAGAACATTAATAAATGTTAAGAATGTTGATTATGTGAAAGGAATTAATTGCAAAATACTCTGAAAGTACTTGAATTTGGTTTCACAGCCTCTCACCTCGTTGGGCATGTTTCTCATCCTTGATACAGACTTCACTCAAAGAACCAATTGGATCACACTGGCAGGGCTGGCATGGCCTTGGATAATTTGGAGATACCTAAAATTATATGTTTTTAATTATTGTAATAAGGACATCAATATTTTAAATTCAGCAAGCATATGAGAAAAATAAATTAAAAAATACATGATGGGACCTGAGAAATGTCTCAGCAGTTATGGTGCTTGCCTGCAAAACCTAAAAACCAAGAATCAGTTCCCCAGTACCCACTTACAGCCATATGCACAAAGTGGCACATGTGTTTGGAGTTCAATTACAGTGGCTGGAGGTCTGGCGCATTCATTCATTCATTCTCTCTCTCTCCTTACATATAAATAAATATTTAAAATTTTGACATAGTAGTAAGAAATTGCCCCTAATATATATGTGCAATTTCTTTTTTAATATTTTATTTTTATTTATTTATTTGAGAGAGACAGAGTTAGATAGAGGGAGAGAGGGAGAGAATGGGCATGCCAGGGGATTCAGTCATTGCAAACAAACTCCAGACATATGTGCCATCTTGTGCATCTGGCTTATGTGGGTCCTGGGGAATTGAACATAGTCCTCTGGCTTTGCAGGCAAGTGCCTAAACTGCTAAGCCATCTCTCTAGCCCCTGAAATTTCTAAAATACAATTTTTTAAATGTATACACAATGTAAAGGAGATGGAACCAAAAATATGTATGTGCTACTTAGATTTGATAATTATCAGGATTTCACCATATAGATTTTATCATTTTGCAATCTTTGATAATTTTTTTAAAAAATAAAATCACAATAAATGCCTTAAACATACAACACAGTTAAGGATACATGTTTTATAGTTTCTGAAGAAACAAACAAAAGTCAATATTTGCTTGGTATATTCTAATATGTATTCCATAATAAAGTCTGCCTGATCATTTTTATTATGATATAATTTAAAATGCCAATGCAAATTTCATATTTCCTACTGATTTACATTTCAAGCACTCTCATATTTATTATGGCATAAGTATTTAAATAAAAAATTAATATTCATTTCTCAAAGGACACAATTAACTATTATTATTATATTTTATGTTTATTTACTTATTTAAGAGAGACAGAGAGAGGCAGCTAGAAAGAGAGAATGCCCCTAGTCATTGCAAACAAACTCCAGAGGTATGTGCCACCTTCATCTGGCTTATATGGGTACTGGGGAATTGAACCTGGGCCTCAGGCTTTATAGGCAAGCACCTTAACTTCTAAACCACCTCTCTAGCCCAGCTATTTAAATTAAACTGCTGGTTTTTACAGGACATGGTGGTGCACACCTTTAATTCCAGCATTTGGGAGGCAGGAGTAGGAGAATCACCATGGGTTTAAGGCCACTCTGAGAGTACATAGTGAGTGCCAGGTCAGCCTGGGCTACAGTGAGACCTTGCCTAGAAAAACGAACAAAAATCTCCAAAAATATTGGTTTTCTAGCTGACTGCATATCCTGAGAGGAAACAATGCCAACTCTGTGATTAGGAAATGGTGAGCTCATATCTCGCTTACTGGCTATGAGACCTTATGTAATTTATTAATTTCACTGCAACATGAAGATAACAAACTTAAGTACAGAGATGCTATATAAATTAAAATGAAGTGGAATGCCAAGAAAAGCATTTCACAAGATTCCTGACATATATTAAATGGTTAATGTAATGAACAGCTTTTACTGTGGAAAATTTTAATTAAGCAAATAGAAATTATGCTCCATCACTTTACACATATTTGCTTTTCAGTTGGAAGAGGAAATGAATATGTATGTTTATGCATGTATTATGTGTGTACATACCAATCTAAGTATGGTTACAATTTTCTCCAATAGACTACAACATCCATATGTGTATATATCTAAACTTAATTTATAAGTAGCAAATTTATTTGCTAATATAAATCAGAAGTTTAAGCTAGAATTGTTTACATATCTGAGGAAATATGAATGAATGAAGTTCACAGAACAGTTCCAAAATTTATAATTTGGCAGTTACTGTCAGCCACGCCCCATTACAAAGTCAGAACAGAAGGGCACAGGCAGGACATGATCTGCCTTAAACAAGCTCCACAGAGGAATAGATTTAAAAGTCAAGGATTGAATTATTACGTTCATCTTTAAATTGAAAACATTTCTGCTCAACACTGGCATAAATATTGCAAGGCAAATAATAAGTGTGAATTTACCTACACACAAAAGATCAAGTAGCTTAAAGCTACTGGAATCAATAAATGAATTTTGGATGAATAAAGTAAATAAAGTCAACACTGAAAGCTCTTCATAATAACGGCGTGAAAGAATTGGAAAATAATATGACAAAACCATTTTACAATAATATAACCTAATGATGATTATTAAATTTAGCCATGTATATGAAAGATCTACAAGTCAAATACATACAATTAATGATAGAAAACAAATTGAGCTTGCAAAAATCATATTTTTGTTGCTTTTTCAAGGTAGGGTCTCAATCTAGTCCAGGCTGGCCACAAACTCACAGAGATCTGCTACCTGAATGCTAGGATTGAAAGTCTTGCTCAACTATGCCCTGTTCAAAAATCATTATTTTGGATAAATCTGTAAAATCGTATTACTAATTTGGCACATTATGGCAATATCTTATTAAATTAGGTACATATTTTTCTAAGTAATAAGTATTTTCTTTCTAGGTTACTTACAATACTGAGTATTTTCATAATAAAAAATAATAAAGTGTTTGTCAAATAGTTTCTGCAACTATTAAAATAAAATATATTTTTGCCTTGCATACTAGTATGGTCAATTTACATTGACTTATAAATTATAAAAGCAATTTTTCATTTCTTAAGTTTGAATTTGACATGGTTGCAAAATATTATAGTTTTATATTTTGGATGTGTTTACTTAAGCAAGGATTGTTGTGTCTTCTATAAGGGATATTGGTCTGCAATTTCCTTTTATTTTCAAAATAACTTTGTCAGTTATTTGTACCTGAATATACTGCATTTAAAAATTGCAATATGTTTCATCATATTTTGAAAATAAATTATGTAAGATTGAGATTAATTTTTTCAAGATGTTTAAAAACATTTTTTTTTAGAATTTCTTAGTGACACTATCTGGGCCCCATCTTCCCCTTCTATGTGTATATAAATAAGCATGTTTGATAATTAGTCTATTTTTTTCTTTTTCTTTTTTTTTTTCTTGGTTTTTCGAGGTAGGGTCTCACTCTAGCCCAGGCTGACCTAGAATTCACTCTGTGTTCTCAGGGTGTCCCCGAACTCATGACGATTCTCCTACCTCTGCCTCCCGAGTGCTGAGATTAAAGGCGTGTGCCACCATGCCCAGCAATTAGCCTAATTTTTGAGTTAGAAATAACATTATCGAATAATTTTAATTTTTTTTTATTTTTTTACTTATTTGAGAGAGAGAGAGAAAGGCAGATACCTACAGAGAAAGTGGGTGCTCCAGGGTTTCCAGCCACTGCAAACAAACTCCAGATGTATGCTCCACCTTGTGCATCTGGCTTATGTGGGTATTGGGGAATTGAATCTAGGTCCTTAGGCTTTGCAGACAAGTATCTTAACCACTAAGCCATCCTCCAGCCCCAGAGTTTTTATTGGTCTTTTATTGTGTGGGTGTGGCAGGGTCTTAACATATAGCCAACTTGTCAAGCTCAAGTCATCTTGTCTCAACTTCCAAAGTACTGAGATTATACTCATGTACCACTGTGAGATATGCTTCTGGGTATTAGTACATTATATTTTCAAGGCATATGTTTATCTAGTTCCAGTACTACAGCATGTTAAAGACATGGTGCCATTATCTGCTGGATTAGTTTGTTTGTCCTATAGAAGATATTGACATGACCACAATGGGAAGGTTGAATAAATTATCTTTTTTTTTAATGTTTGTGGTGTGCCTACATTGATATATGTGTATGTCTATGTGTATATATGTATATGTGTTTGTGTTGTATGTCAGTGTGGGTATATGTGTATGTATGCATGTGTGAATATGCATGCATGTATGTACATGAGATATGCCTACATAAGTGCATATGTATGTATGTATGTATGTTTGTATATATGTATGCACAGATGCACGTGCATGCGTGTAATTGTTCATATAGAGCTCAGAATTGATATCAGGTGTATGCCTCAGATGCTCTCCTTATTTTTTGAGACACGTTCTCTCCCTGAACCTAGAGCTCACCAACTTGTCTAGGTTACATAGTCAGTATGTGCTAGGCATCTCTGCCTCCCCGGTGCTAGGATTATAGGCTTATTCTGCCATACCCTGCTTTTATATGGATGCTGGGAATATAAATTCAGGTCTTCATGCTTGCCCAATAAGCACTTTACCTACTCAATCATTTCCCTATGCTCTTATTATTTTTTGTTGCAAGTTAAATAAATTGAATCTGCAGCTTTTTAAGTATTACAAAAATACTCAAAACAGAACGTTTTTAAACTTAAAAATTTAAAAATATACATTCATGCCTGTGTGTGGTGTATGTCCCTGTACCCTTGAGCAGGCATATGAGCAACCAGAGGAAGATGTCACCTGTCCTTCTCAATCAGTCTTCCTTATGTCCCTGAGAGTCTCTCCCTTGAGGAGCAAGCACTCTTACCCTCTGGGCCATCTCCCATCCCCAGATGAATCAGTCCTAACAGTGTTATGAGGAGAGAGGTGAAGCCACAAACTGTATGATTTCCTTTCTATGAAATTCACTGAAAACCTATTTGTAATTTGTGTTTGAAATATCAAGAGTTCTGGGGTCAGGAAGTAATCGAAAAGAGACATAGTGAAAGTTTCTGGAGTGGTTGAAATATTCTGTAATCTGTCCTTAAAGTTCCTAATCATCATTTAAAATTTGAAGCCAAACCATTTAGAGCATGAAAATTATATATCAGTATTAAAAGATAAAAATAAATCATTATGTGCCTGGAGAGATGGCTTAGTGGTTAAGACACTTGCCTGAAAGGCCTAAGGACCAAGGTTTCATTTTCCAAGTCTCACGTCAGGCAGATGTACATGGTGGTGCGTGTGTCTGGAGCTCGTTTGCAGTGGCTAGAGGCCCTGATATTCTCCCTCTCTGCCTCTCTTTCTCTCTCTCCTTCTCTCTGTCTCAAATAAATAATTTGTTTAAAAACTGGGAAAAAATAAATCATTACAAAAGAAAAATGCATTTTACCCCTCTGGGCCTGAAGAATCTGTCAATACAGGTCTCACAGTTGATTCCAGCAGTGTTTTGTGTGCAGTTGATGCACACACCCCCTCCAATGTACTTTCCATGTATATTTAAACTCAGATTTCTTCTTGCAACATTATCATCATAGTAGCATTCTTCAGCTTTTCCATGACAATTGCATGCTACAGTAAGGAAATATAAGTTAGTAAATATCAATTTCAGGATTCTGTTATGTTTTAAATTTATTTTCTATTATCCATTTAGCCTATACAATAAAGATACTTAGGAAGCATTTGGATTCATTGGAAATATTAATAAATTCATTCTTTAATGAAACTTGAAATAATTAAGACATATGCATTAAATGTAATCATATGAAATTATTAATACTTTAGTGATTTTTTTCATTTATCATAGTGAAATTTCACATGGTTCAGCTTCTAATTTTCTTTTATGACAAAGGAATTATTCAACAACAATGTAAAATGTAACCTCCATATAGTCTTTCTGTAAAAAGTCATTGTCACATATAAATGTCTTTACTACCTCTTATGGTACAAAGCCATGTAGGGTTTAGCATACTAGTATATTCCTTCTTTTACTCTCATCCAACTAAAACATATTTTCAATACGTTACATTATTGTTTTATTATTACTACTACTGATCTCAATTACAATCAACCCCTATTTGCATGTTAGAGAGTGAAGTCACATAAGAAACTTATGAAATAATACACTAGTTCACATTGGACATCGTATTTGGAGGTGAAGATTCCCAAATCTACACTCCTAACCACTGCCACAGTCTTTTCTTATTCTATTCAGACAGGGAGTTATCTCCATAGTGATAACTTAAAGTATAAATGAGTATTGTTTGAAAAATTTGCATAGCCAATCAGCTCACCATTTTTCATCACTATCTTTTTCTTGGTGGTCACAGTCCAATCATTTCTATAGGATAGTTTATACAAATGATTGTCACTGATGCCATTTTAATATGACTATATATTGTTGTTATACAGAATCTATATTTCAATATATATTTGTGCCTTTTAACTAATTAGTGTGTCAAAGGACATCTCTACCCCTATGCTCACTGGAGTACTATTCACAATAAGCAATCTATGGAATCAATATGATGTCTATGAGCTGCTTAATGGATAAAGAAAATGAAGATGTATACAATGGAATACTATTAAGCCTACAAAAGAGGAAATTTTTCATTTGGGATAAAGTGGATTGAAACTTGGGGAGATTATGCTAAGTGAAATAATCCATAGTTTGGCACACTTCACATACATATATCATGTGTATATACATATATATGTGAATAAATTTATCTTCAGAACTTGTTAGAATGTGATTATCAAATGTTGGCAAAGGTAAAGTGGACAAAAGGAGATGGGAGGGAGAGGTGAGGAAGGATTTTCCAGTGATAATTACTTATATTTAGATGGAAGAAATAAGTTCCGGTGTTTCACTACACACTTTAGAAAAAAAAAATGTACTATATAGTTCAAAGTATCCAGAGGAAAGTATTTTGAGCTGTTTCACCATAAAGACGTGATAACTGGGATAGATATGTTTTTCCTTGATTTAAACATAATGCAATGTATATGTTTAATCATCACATGGAACTTCATAAATATAGACAGTAGAATGTTAATTATAAACTGAAAAGAGTCATTTCCAACAAAGCTTCATGCCTCACCCTTGGTCACCAGTTACATTTTCCCAGCTACTGATGATACTTCCCACCATAATCCACAACTATAGATCCTAATGAATGAATTCTTTCTCTGATACTAGCCTGTCCCCAACATAAGGTGTAATATCTCCCCTCATTTTCCTCCCCTACTAGATAAGGAGTATTCAAAGGCTTCTTACTAGGAAAAGGGAATAGAGTATGAGGTGGCTAGGGAGTATCGGGAAAGAGATGGTACTAAAACAGGGTCTTGAACCATTTTCAAAGTACAGGTTTCTATCAAGCTCATCTCTGCATAGTCCATGACTTAATGAATGTTTGTTACATTCCCTTTAGTCGACATATACATTATGCTACAAGTTTTCTCTTCATCCTGATGACACTTTTCATACTATGCTTTTACGCATTTCTCATAACCCTCACATTAATGATAAATCCACAGCCATTTAGCAAGTTAAAATAAGTCAAAATCCTTAGAAAACTGACTAAAATAACAGGGTCAGGTATTGGCAAGCTCTTACATTGGATAAATTACACAAATCAAAAGAGTCAGTTTCCCTAACTAACCTCATCACATGGTGGCTGTGTCCATCTTCCAGGAGTCAGAATGACACTGCTTTGGCCTCTGGGTTACCTACCTTCACACTCACTCTTTGTGAGGAACGTCCCAGCTCTCCAGGGCTTCTGATGAAATCCTGGGCAGCACCGATCACAGCTCTCACCACACGTGTTATGCTCACACTCACACCGTGATTTCTAGCCATAAATGAGAGGGCACACATTTTGAGTGTTATTTACAACCACAAAGGAGAGGCTCTCTTTAATGATGAATGAAGACAAAGGAAAAGGAGACTATGTACTAAGAGGTAAACCCTCCCACACTGGGTAGGAAGCAGTGTCTGCACTGGGTTGGGTACCACTGACACACACCTCCATAGGGAGGTTCAAAGTTGGCCTGGAATCATTGGGTTCAGGCTCAGAAAAGAGCAAGAAGCTGAACTGAAGAATGAGTTTTCCTTCTGTGATGATGGAAGATGTAAGTTTTGAAAGCAGATGCTTTTTTCAAAGTTTCCTTCAAAGTGCAAACAGCATTTTTGGATTTGGCAGAAAGGGAAAAAAAAAAAAAAAAAAGTGTGTCTTCCCAACTATACATCTGGAGGCATGGGAAAAAACAAAATTCTGGTATCCCCAGACCTCTCCTATATGTGGGTGCTCTGAGTCCTCTTCTCATTCAGGACAAGAGACTGCCCTTCCAAGGAAGCCTAGTGGCTCTCAATGCCCAGGAAATACTTCCTACCATTGACCCGAGTGCCATGGAAAAAGCAACACTTCCATTTTGTCCAGAGAAATATGCCAGGTATTTTTAATTTTCATAGGAGATAGCATTGTATAATCCATTAATCACAAACTAGCTTTGAGTATACTGTAATTTGTAGTATAGTTTTAATAGAGGTAAGAAAAATGGCCCTGCAGACATTCACTTATCTTATAATCCATACACATCTTCCAGTTACTACCCAGTAGATGATTTTGAACTTCACTAGTTTGTTTATGACAGAAAAAATCACATGCTCATTTATCTTGTTCTCTAGGCTATGTTCATCCAATACATTTATTGTCATTAATCAAAAATTCTATACAAAATGATTGCAGCTTTTTTCTGGCTTGACATACTTGAATACTATCTTTCACCTGACTACTTATATCATCCCTGCCCCCCGTCTACTTCCTGATCCATGGTCATTTATATATTTACTTCTATGCAGCATTTTTTCATTTGTTTGCATGAATTTTTGATAAAAAATGTAAAAAGAATGGACAGGTAAATTGATGGCAGGCATTCTCAAAAGCTAAATCATGCAACTGGCTGTCATAGCTAGAAAGACTTTGAAATAGATACCATTTTGGAATCTTTATTAAAAAAAAAATGAATCCGTTTTCTGATACCGTGATGGTTGACTTCAAAGTCTGTCATCTTAACAGCTAGCTCTATTTCACCATGCAAGGATTTCTGTTATATCATGTAAGTGGGAACCTGACACCCATTCACAGTGATCCCTGCCAGCAAATCTTCTCATGAAGCATTTTACAGTTCAGTGTTGCATTTTGCCTAAGCATCCTATAAATATACCTACATTTGTTGCTGGATCAAGTGGACAAGCCCTGGCATGGCCATAGCAGATGCACATCCCTCCAACCGAAATATCCTTGACTGAATAGTAATACTGCAGAAAAGTAAGCCAGAGATAAACCAGTTAGGGTGGCTGCAAGGTAAAAAGTGCTAGAATAAAGCTTATTTGTATTTATTCTTTGAGACATACTTATATTGTTTGAAGAAAAACAAGGTCTCTCCAAATGTATATAATAACTTTTAGCATTATACTCATAGCCCCTCAAAAGAAGGTCTTTAACTTATGTTATATGGGCACTTTAGAAATTTCTTACAGATAGTTATTACAAGCTGGATTACCCACTGCTACTGTAGTTTCATCTGGGGCTGAGGACAGTAACTCTTCATAAATATACTTTACACAGTTTCCTGGAAAATAATTCTTTAAGTGTGATTGTGAAAAAATGCAGTATTTAAGAATGATGTACAAATTGTGATTTTCCCAAATAGATTTGAAAAGAAATAATAAAGCTAAAAGAGGTTGCATTGAGACTAATGTATTTCCTAACCAAATTTGGAAGGAAGAAAGAATAAATGCAAATAGATTTGTAGAATATTTAGTTTTTTCTGATGGTTGACATATAATTTTTATTTAATGGACAAAAATAATAGTATAACATTTCTCAATTATGGTAAGTATTATCAATAGAAGTACAGTATAAAACCATGAGTTCAGCATACTCCAGATATATTCCATATATTTTTCCCTAGTATGGATTTTTATTTTTATTGGTTATGTACACAGTGTGTATACAGTCATGTTGGTACCATCATTGGCCTCCTCCCTGTCCTCCCCCCCCCCACAGGACCCTCCTCATTGGGGAATAGGGATCGTGCATTGTGGTGTTACTTTTTTATTGTTACATTAAAAGGTCCTTATAACTACTTTCCTATCTGAAGTTAACACAAGTTTATAATCTTAGTTATTTCAATCTATCAGCTACTTGAAAAATACTATTTATAATTACAGAGTCATCCAGCAGCTACTTTAAAAATACTATTTATAATTATAGAGTCAGAGTCATTAATATTTTAATTAATATATTTAAAACATTTCATAATTGTCAGAGCCTTTTAAATTATCATATGATATCCCAATAACTTCTCAGTGTAATAAAGTTATATTATTCCAATTATATGCATGAAAAAATATTTAATGAGAATAAATATATGGAGACAAGTCTGAATTGTATGACCAAAAATGGCATTTTTTTTTTCCATTGGCTTTCTTTTTGCTCTCGTCTTCTTTTGTGTTTGTTACTTACGGATAGTGTCTTCTAACATACTGTTTTTTACCTTACCTTACCTGTTATAGTGCAACCTTAAAGTAATGATCCAGCTTTAGGTATATTTAGGTATTGTAAAAAAAAAAACGTTTTAAATTTGACACTTAATAATATACATATGAGTGGTGATATTGGCTCAAAAACCTGACAAAATACTTTTTTGTATATTCTTTTAAAAATAGTAAATTGATTTTAAATATAAATGTATGTTTTGCTTTTTAAATAATGAAGAGCTGAAATTCAATATCATGTTTTCTATATTTAAATTTGCATATAGATTTTTTCCTGAAATTGAGCATTTTCAGAGAGTACATTCCTGTGTCACTTGCCCTGCAGTATTTCAGAAGCTCATGTACAATGCAACTGTAAATAATAGATGTGCACCTGTCCCCCACTCTATTCCTCCAAAGATGATAAAAGGAACATTAATTTATTTTCATTGATTTTTTCCCAGATATATACACTTTCAAGCCATAATAACTTTCATTTACATATTATTCAGTTTTTCTCAGTGTATGTTTTCAGTCATGCCAAAATTATAATCAAAAGTGATTTCTTAAAGGTGAAAAATCTAAACATTGCTATGAAATAATGGTTGTTTATACGTAAACCAGTTGATACAGTGAAATATAATTCAATGTTCCAGGTTTGTAAAATAAAGGACAATAAAATACCTATCATATGTTGTATGGGAAGAATTGAAACTTTAAAAGTTATTTTGTGATGATGGAGAGGTTAAGCCTAGAGAAATTAAGTAATGGGGAGCGAAAAACACTTGAGAAATGTTTCAGAACTAATATGCAGCATACTTGTTTGGCAAAGAGGTAGGTGACAGCAATACTCTGATCTTAGGAAGAATATTTAAGAACTAAGTGTTTTGTTCCACAATGATAGTTTCATCCTACAGTCTTCTTTCTGTATAGTCATATGGAAATTACATCGATAGAACTGATATGACTTATGGATTAATGGCTGAACTATATCTATTGTAAGGTCTTGTTTGTATAGATTCAGATAAGGAGAAGACAGACAAGTGAAAATTACCATGTGTGGCAAGCTGGGCTGATCATCTATGTTATAATCACACAGATTTCTATTGGATACAATAAGACAGAACATCTGATAACTCTGTCTGTCAAAGAACTGTTGAAGAGATGCTTTAAACTTTTGTTAGCTTCTGTTGTTTTATTCATAAAAAAGGCAGAATGGAGAATCATTTTCTCCTATAGTGATGCTTTAAAAACTGGTTTATGATTCATTAATGGCAATAAAACAATAATATTTGATGAGATAATTCAGTCTATGAACCACTGACACTGTCATTACTAGGAAGCTTTCTAGAAGTGTGCAATCTCATTACTATGGACCTACTGAATTAGAATATGTTTACACAAGAATACCAGTTACATGTGTACATTAAGTACATAACATGAATTTCCTTGTGTGGGTTATGGTCAAAGAATGCTAGAAAGCCCATGTACTTTCACTAGTAACTATCCAGAGTCAATTACAATAATATTATAGATTATCCAAAGTGACAAAAGCTAATTTGTACTTTAAAAAAGATTATGAGCTAGATATTACTGTCTTCATTTTACAAAACAGAAAATGAAAGTTGAAGATGTTGAAAGACTTTATAAATACTACACTGCTACTAAGCAGATGACTTGTATTTGAACAAAGAAAGATCTCTTAAATTTTAATCTTTGATGATAACTATTCCTCCAAATCACAGAATACTTTGGCAGACAGTTAAAGAGATGGGTATGACAGCATTCACAGGCTCTAATATGTGTTCCTATAACTTACTCGTCTTGTGACGATAGGGTCAATTTCTCTAGGGTCTTTATGAGCAAACATCATCAAGTCGGCATTTAAAGTGCGAATCCGCTGAAATCTCAGACGAATGTAACGAGCAGAGGTGAATTCCAGCAATTCAGGGGAAGGATCATCAGCACTTGGTCGCCCATTGATCAAAGAAATGTGAATCTACACAATACAGAAAATAATTTAAAATTTAACTTTACCTCTCTGTTTCAAAACATGAAGGTTCAGGCTCATGTGTACTTGGTTAGAGAACAGGGAGGTAGCTGAAGCATTTTATGATCTTTTAAATAAATGTGCAATAAATACCATTGGTCATATCTTACAAGTTCTGCATACTACATACTGAAATCACATGTATCCTTTATTATAAAGCATTACATCATCATGCCTTTTAAATTATTTCCATAAATTAGTTGTTAAATAAACTATTCTGTTTTATGCAAATTATTGTACCCTATATTACTGAAAAATTTGGTATAGTGAGAAATGAAAAAATTTGGTAAGAAATGTTACTCATACCCAAAAATGAGAACTCATTAGGAACTAAAATTAATTCTGAACTTGAAATATTTTCCAAATAGATAGAAATGTTTCAAAGACAATACAGAGAGTAAAAATTGATAATTCTTGTAAAAATTAGACAAATTTATACTTATATTAAGACATTAAAGTAGAATTTTTGTTGTGATTTATTCATAGTTTTGTAAGGAGACAAAAATTTACAAAGAGAATAACACACTCTAGTCGGGTGACTGGAGGAAAATGACCAATATCAGTTCAAGCAACTCATGGTCTAAGCTACTTAGCAGCAAATAACCTGTTGTGATGCCCACACAAGTGCAATAGTGGCACACAGCCATGGTGGAGAACCAACTGCTCTCGATTCAGCTAACTGATCCCCTCAGTGGTACGGGACCCATAGCTGGAGCTGGGAAACAAGTCAGAACCATATCCAAGCATAAGCCCACTCTCCATTATCAAGCTACCATCAATCGTGGGCTACAAGAGGACCTACACCTATTAAATTCTCTATTAAAAAAAAGCAAGGGTTATCTCATTTGTCTGGTGCTAACTTACTCTCCGTTGGAGAATCTGCTTCTCTTTTTCAGACAGATGTAGATGCTAAGGAGAGAGCCACCTCATTATACCTCAAAAGGGTCTGGGCTGAACCTAAGAATAATTGGCAAAACAAGCAAGGGTTCTGTTTTCTTGGTGAACTGGGTACCAACACAAGGGTGAAGGAGATCAACACAGAGAAGAATCAACTCCTACCAAATCAGAGATCCAGAGACCAAAGGTCCCCAACACCTCATCACTGAAACAGACCAAAAATGAACACAACATGACTCAGGGAAATTTTGCAGAAGAGGGGCCTTAAAGGATGTCAGAGCCTCATGTTGGGTCATGATACACAGTGACATTTATCCTACCCATAACTGTGGGCTAACTCCAGAATGCATGACCCATGTACCTCAACAAGGAGGGGTCAAGGGGAGGAGATAGGTCACAGATGAGCCTAATAATGGTACCAAACTGACTGTATTTGCTGAGTATAAAACTAATTAATTTAAAATAAAAAGATCAGGTAGCTGTACTTGAGCTCAGGCCTGGATCATCTATTCGTTCCATTGACCTATGCCTGTTTGTATGCTAGCACCATGCTGCCTTTTTTTCTGTATCTTTATAGTATAATTTGAAGTCAGATATGGTGATATCTCCTGAAGTGCCTCTGTTTTTAAATTTATTTATTTATTTGATTTTTCGAGGTAGGGTTTCACTTAAGCTCAGGCTGACCTTGAATTCACTCTATAGTCTCAGGGTGGCCTCAAACTCACTGCAAACCTCCAACCTCTGCCTCCCAAGTGCTGGGATTAATGGTATGCAGCACCATGCCTGGATTTGTTTAATTTAAAAAAAAAAAAAAAAGCATTTTTTAACTTATTTATTTAAGAGAGAAAGAGAGAGATAGAGACACACACACAGAGAATGGGCATGCCAAAGCCTCTAGCTACTGCAAACAAACTTCACACATTGCCATCTTAAGAACTGGGCATTATGTCGATACTCGGGAATTGAGTCTGGATCCTTTGACTTTGCCAGCAAGTACCTTAACTGCTAAGCCATGTCTCCAGCCCCTGAAGTGTTTCCTTTACTAAGGATAGTTTTGGATATTTGAGGCATTTTTTAGTTCCATATGAATTTTGAGACTATTTTTTCTATCTTTGTGAAGAAAGTTGCTAGAATTGTAATAGATATTGCATTGAATCTGTGAATTGTTTTGGGTAGAATGTCCATTTTCACAATGTTCATTCTCCTAATCTTTGAGCATGGGAGGTCTTTCCATCTTCTCATATCCTTCTCAATTTCTTTCTTCAGTGGTTTTATATTTACATTATATAAGTGTTTCACTTCCTTAGTTAGTGAAATTCCAAGGTATTTAATTTTTTTAGGCTATTGATAATAAGATAGCCTTGCTAATTTCTTTTTCCATATGTTTATCTTCAGAGTATAGGAAGGCTACTGGTTTTTGTGCATAGAATTTTTTTTATCCTGCCACTTTGCTGAATGAGTTTATCACCTTTAGGAATTTTTTGGGTAGATCTTTCGGGTCATTTACAAATAGGGCTAGTTCCACACAAGTGCAATAGTGGCACACAAGGATGGAGAGATGGCTTAGCGGTTAAACGCTTGCCTGTGAAGCCTAAGGACCCCGGTTCGAGGCTCGGTTCCCCAGGACCCACTTTAGCCAGATGCACAAGGGGGCGCACACGTCTGGAGTTCGTTTGCAGAGGCTGGAAGCCCTGGCGCGCCCATTCTCTCTCTCTCCCTCTATCTGTCTTTCTCTCTGTCTGTCGCTCTCAAATAAATAAAATAAAAAATGAACAACAAAAAAAATAGTGGCACACAGCCATGGTGGGGAACCAACTGCTCTTGATTTGGCTAACTGATCCCCTCAGTGGTACAGGACCCATAGCTGGAGCTGGGAAACAAGTCAGAATCTTATTCAAACAGAAGCCCTCTCTCCAATATCAAGCTACCATCAATCATGGGCTACAAGAGGGCCTACACCTATTAAAATCTCTCTATAAAAAAAGTAAGGGTTATTTCATTTGTCCTGGAGCTAACTTACTCTCCATTGGAGAAGCTGCTTCTCTTTTTCAGATAGATGCAGAGCTTGAGAGAGCCACCCCATCATACCTCAAAAGGGCCCTGACTGAAACTAAGGAAAATTGGCAAAACAAGCAAGGGTGCTGTTTTCCTGATGAACCGGATACCAGCACAAGGGGGAAGGAGACCAACACAGAGAAAAAATCAACTCCTACCAAACCAGAGAGCCAGAGCCTCAGAGGCTCCAATTACCTCATCGTTGTAGCAGACCAAAAATGAACCCAACATGGCTCAGGGAAATTTTGTGGAAGAGGGGGTGGAAAGAATGTCAGAGCCACATGTTGGGTCATGATATACAGAGACATTTACCATACCAATAACTATGGGCTAACTCCACAATGCATGACCCATATACCTCAACAAGGAGGGGCCAATGGGGAGGGGGTAGGTCAAGGATGAGCCTAATATTGGTGCCAAACTGCCTGTATTTGCTGAATAGAAAACTAATTAAAAAAAATGCACAAAAAATAGGGCTAGTTTGACTTCTGCCTTTCCAATTTTTATCCCTTTTATTTCTTTCTCTCATTTTATTCCTTGGGGTAAGACTTCCAGCACTACGTTGATGAGCAGTGAAGACAGCATACCCTGTTTTGTCCCCAGTCTTATTGTGAAAACCCTTAGAGTTCTTTCCCACTTAGTACGATTTGGGCCTTAGATAGTTCATGTATAGCCTTTATTATGTTGAGATATGGTCCTTCCATCCCTATGAAGTAATGCTATATTTTGTCAAAGGCTTTCTTTGCATCTATTGAAATGATCATGTGGTTCTTGTGTTTAAGTTTATTGATATGGTGTATTACATTTATCAATTTCTGTATGTTGAACCATCCCTGCATTCCTGGACAAGGGGTGTTGTTGTTGCTGTTGTTGTTGTTGCTGTTGTAACACCTTTCCCCTGATATGTGGAGAGTAGAAATTTAGTATCTTCTCTTTGGAATCAGTTTCATGCTCCTGACTTTTGCATTCTTGCTGACCATGTCAGTGTTACAAATGAAAAAAGTAAAAGTTGTGTTGCAGCTGAAGAAGGACAACATGGGTCTCTCCTTAGACTATCTCCTCCCCCACTAGGGCTTCAGCATTACAAAAGGACTATCACTGGATCTTACCAAGAAAAGAGATAACTAATATCTTGCATTTAATGGGTGATTAATTCAAGGGGTGATTAATTCAATTTAGACAAATTTCTAAACTGTTTTGTGTGGGATTTTTTGTTGTTGTTGGCTGGGAAAACTTAAAATGTAGACTTAAGATACAAAAAGATGAAAAATTAAATGTCTAGTCCTCTGTGAAAAACAAGAAAAAGAAAAGAATTTAGCACAATTGACACCCAATTAAGTAGAATCATTTAGTTTATGTATGTAGTATGTGATGTGTGATATGTACACATATCTTCAGCCTAAGAACAGAAAATTCTAATGAAGTCTAACTATTGGCTAATTTAAAAAAAGAATGATCACATATAAAGGAAGTATGCCCTTAATACCTTTAAATATTATAAATCAATAGAGAAAAAGGCCAACAATCTAACCCCCAAATAAACAAAAAGAAGAAAGGCCTCCACCAAAATAAACAGAAATGTGAATGGCTTATGAGCTACTAAATAAGTATAATAAAATAAATGTTCAACTAGAGAGATGATTCATCAGTTAAGGTGCTTGCCTGCAAAGCCTAACAACCTGAGTTCAATTCCCCAGTACACACATAAAGCCAAATGATAAGGTGATGCATGCATCTGTAGTTCATTTCCAGTGGCTAGAATCCCTGGCCTGCCTGTTCTTTCCTTGTCTCTCTTCTCTCTATATCCCTCTGCTTGCAAGTAAATAAAATATTTTTTAAATGTTAACTAAAAGTACACTAATAGAGTTTCCCTTTTCTTAAATTTGTAAAAATTCAACATTTATAGTACTGTCTGATGGCAAGACTGGGGGTACAGGCATATATTTAACATTTAGGAGTATGAAGTAAAGCGACATAAACACCTCAACAAGTAAACTGGTTAATAAATTTAAAAATTTGAAATGTGCATAATTACCCACCTGTAATTCTATTTCTGGCATTATCATACATATATATATATATAATGCAAATTTTATAGCATACATTAAAGTGTATAGCCAATGGAATGAATGTTTCCATTTTCTCCTGTGAAATTTTTATGCTGAAACCTCTATTTCAGCAAATGGTATTTGGAGGTGAGAGCTTCACAAAATAATTAAGTTATGAGGGTGGATACTTCATGAATGGAATTAGTGCCTTAATAAGAAGATAACAGAGAGCTAGTTTCCTTTCCACCAAATGGAGATACAATAATAATTCCACAGTGTGCAATACAAGAAGAGAGCTCTCAGGATAATTCAAGTGTACCAGGTGACATGTAATCTCTGTGCCCACTTCCAGAACTGTGAGAAATCAATTTGTCTTCTTTATAAGCTACCCAGTCTGGGGAACTCTAACATTCTGAATGGACAAAAGGAATACTGCCCTTTTAGCATATTTAGGACATAGCAAAAGATGAAACAACCTGCAACATTGCTCACCAATGTGAGGCTGATTAAATAAATTACACATCTATATATTGAATTATATGCAACCACAAAAAAATAATTTCAAAAACCTGGAAAATGATAGTCCAAGCAAATGGAAATTAAAAACAAGTGTGTGCTCCTATATTAATATCTGATGAAACAGACTTCAAACCAAAAGTAATCAAAAAAGACAAAGTCCACTTCTTACTCATCAAAAGAATGATCCAACATGATCGCATCACAATCATAAATGTATATGCACCAAACACAGGTGCAGCATAATTTATAAAAACAATTCTACTTGCCAAGGAAACATAAATAAACACCAACACTATCATAGTTGGAGACTTCAATACTGCATTATATTCAATAGACACATCATCCAAGCAGAAAATCAACAGGGAAATAATAGAGCTCAACAACATCATAGATCAACTAGACCTAACAGACATATACAGAATTTTCCACTCAAGCTCTACAGAATACACATTTTTCTCAGCAGCCCATAGAATTTTCTCCAAAATTGGCCATATATTAGGCTATGAATCATCCCTCCATAAAGTCAGGAAAACTGAAATAATTTCCTGCATCATGTTGAATCAAAATGCTTTGAAGCTAGAAATTAACAAGAGACATGCCAAGAACATCACCAGCTTCAGGAGACTAACACACTTTTAAAGAATGAATGGGCCATAGAAAAAAAATCAAAGAAGAAATTATAAAATTCCTAGAATTGAATAAAATGAAAACACAACTTACCAAAACTTATGGCACACAATGAAGGCAGTTCTAAGGGGAAAATTCATAGTGTGAAATGCCTTCATTACCAAGAAAGAGAGATCCCAAATTAATAACCTAGCTTTCCACCTAAAGGCACTAGAATAAGCAAGAATAATCCAATCCAGAGAGCTCCAGATGGAAATAATTAAGATTAGAGCATGAATTAATTAATTGGAAACTAAGAAAACAATTTTTAAAAATCAGTGAAACAATGAGGACTTCCGGTTAAGATGGCGACTTAAGTACCACGCCAAAGCAGCCTAGAGGGGGAAGACTGAAAAAACTCAGCAAAACACACACTTTTACTAAAAAGTGAGGTGTATAGGAAATTGAAAAGCAGTGGAGAAATAGAAGAGATCCAGAGTATCCAGAGCCCACACAGGCTGGCAAAAGCAGCCCTGGCAGGTCCGCTGATCCCAATGGCAATAGCACACCAGAAAGCCATGAGGCTCAGCTCAAGCTGAAGGAAAAGCCAAGTGAGGGAAGCTTCCACTCACACCGGAGCTCTCTGCAACTCAAGAAACGTGAAGGGAGAGCAGCAGTGAGCAACGGAGGAGCAGATCACAAGGTAGAAGAACATGTGGAAGAGTGAGAGAACTAGAACAGCTGCGGCTCCCTCCCTTCCCCCACCACCTGTGACCAGCTCCAGCGAAAAGAGCAGCAATTCCAGGACAGGGCCATGCCAACTTGAGCCAACAGCAGGACCCAAGCAGGATCAGAGTCCGGCACAAAATCAGCGTCTCTGGCACCTGCAGCAGCGGCCCCAGCAGCGGAAAATCCAGTAGCAGCAGCAAAGGATCCAGCAGTGGCAGCTGAAGCAGGAGCAGCAGCGACAGCAGCAGTGGTGGAACCAGCAGAGGTGACAGAACCAGCAGCAGCAGCTTTAGCAGCAGTGGTGACAGATCCAGCAGTGGTAGCTTCAGGAGCAGCAGTGGCAGTTCCAGCAGTGGGAGTGCCAATCAGCAGGGCCACAGTTGCCAGGCTCGATTTGCCCCGCAGGAAAAACCTGTGCCCAGCTCCAGAAATCAGAACAGCAGCCCAATGGCCCAGGCAGCAACTTAACTGAGACCAAAATCATACAAAAAGGTAACTGGGATTGTACCAGGGAAGGTTCTTACTTGGTCACAAGGTGACTTGGATCCCTCAACAGACGAGAAATCTTAACCTCTTTGTTGATAGAGGATCTGGTTGTTATAATAACTACTCTTGCATAAATATTTGGTACTGTTTTTGATTGAATGTGTACAGTGTTTAGTTAAATTTTAGAATCTACCTGTATTTTATTCCACTCAGCCTACTTGAATACTCCCACAGCAGGGAAACTCAACCCCTAGGAGCACCTTTGTAGATACTTTGAGAGTCTTAAGAGCCACACCTAACACCTTAAGCTCCTACCCTGAAGATATATAACATCAAATAAATTGATACAGCTAAGAATAACAGCTAGCTAGAAAATCCAAGCATTAACGTAATCCAAGATGCAAAAATATATACATTATAACACAAGAAACACTAAAAAACAAGACAATATAAATCCACCTAAAAGTATTAATGCATCAGAAATGACCTCCAGTGAGAATGAGTTAGAGGAAATGCCTGAGAAAGAGTTCAAAAGAATGAGTGTAAACATGTTCAAAGAAATCAAAGAACAAATCAAAGGAATCAAAGAAGGAATCAAAGAGGAAATCAAAGAAGATACAGGACAGCAATTTAATGAAATAAAAAAGGCAATACAAGACATAAATAAGGAAATAGAAATAATAAAGAAAAACCAGTCAGAATTACTAGGAATGAAGGACACAGTTAATGAAATAAAAAACTCTGTAGAAAATCTCACCAGTAGAATGGATGAAGGAGAGGACAGAATATCTAAGCTAGAAGACCAGGTGGCAGATCTAATACAGTCCAACAAAGACAAAGACAAAGATATACAAAAGTATGAGTGGGGATTTCAAGATATTCGGGATACTATGAAAAGATCAAATATAAGAATTCAGAGTTTAATAGAAGGAGAAGAATTCCACTCCAAGGCTTAGTAGGCATCTTGAACAAAATCATAGAAGAAAACTTCCCCCAATTTGGGAAAGAGGTGCCAATGCAGATACAGGAAGCCTGTAGAACCCCAGCCAGACAAAACCTGGGAAGAACATCTCCTCGTCATATTATAATCACACTACCAAACAAACAAACCAAGGAAAAAATATTGAAAACAGTTAGAGAGAAAAATAAAGTTACCTACAAAAGCAAGCCCATCAGGATTACAGCAGATTATTCAACACAAACTTTAAAAGCCAGAAGGGCTTGAAGTGATGGATTCCAAGTTCTGAAAGATAACAACTGTCAACCAAGGTTACTTTATTCTGCAAAGCTATGCATTCAAATAGATGGAGAAATAAGGACATTCCATGACAAAAGCAGGTTAAAGGAGTATTTGAAGACAAAACCAGCTCTATAGAAAACACTTGATAGGATCCTCCATGCTGAAGAAAAGGAAAAGCACACATATAAAGAACCTGGAAAAAACAAGCAATACTGAAATACTAGTTAACACAAGAAAGCAAAGGTAGAACCCGAACCACAAAAAAAAAGGCAAACATAAATATACACCTTTCAATAATATCTCTTAATATCAATGGCCTCAATGCCCCTACAAAAAGACATAGGTTTGTAAAAGCAGGATCCTACAATTTGTTGTCTCCAAGACACTCACCTTTCTACAAAGGATAGACATTATCTTAGGGTGAAAGGTTGGAAGACGGTGTTTCAAGCAAATGGGCCTAGAAAACAAGCATGGGTTGCTATCCTAATATCTGACAAGGTAGACTTCAGTCCAACATTAGTCAAGAAAGATAAGGTAGGTCACTTTATATTGATTAAGGGCACACTCCAACAGGAGGACTTTACCATCATAAACATATATGCACCTAACATGGGGGCTCCCAAATTCATCAAACAAACACTATTAGAACTAAGGTCACAGATAACACCAAGCAGTGGTGGTGGGTGACTTTAACACCCCACTCTCATCAATTCACAGGTCATTCCGGGAAAAAATAGAGAGGCATCTGGACTAAATGAGGTCATAGAAGGAATGGACCTAAAAGATATATACAGGACATTTCATCCAAAGGCTGCAGAATATACATTCTTTTCAGCAGCACATAGAACATTCTCTAAAATAGACCATATATTAGGACACAAAGCAAATCTTAACAAATTCAGGAAAATTGAAATAATTCCTTGCATTCTATCTGACCACAAAGGAATTAAACTACAAATCAGTAGCAAGAAAGGCTGTAGAGCATACACCAAATCATGGAAACTAAACAATACAATACTAAATGATGAATGGGTCAATGAAGAAATCAAGACGGAAATCTAAAAATTTATAGAGTCAAATGATAATGAGAACACAACATATAAAAATTTCTGGGACACAATGAAAGCAGTTCTAAGAGGTAAATTTATAGCGTTAAGTGCCTATATTAAGAAATTAGAAAGGTCGCAAGTAAACGACCTAATGCTTCACCTTAAAGCCTTGGAAAAAGAAAAACAAGGAAAACCAAAAATCAGTAGATGGGAAGAAATAATAAAGATTAGGACAGAAATTAATGAAATAGAAACAAAAAACAATCCAAAGAATTAGTGAAACAAAGAGTTGGTTCTTTGAAAGAATAAACAAAATTGATAAACCCTTAGCAAATCTGACCAAAAGAAACAGAGAAGAGACAAAAATTTATAAAATCAGAGATGAAAACGGTAACATTACAACAGATTCCAGAGAAATTCAAAAGATCATAGGGACATACTATAAAAGCATATACTCCACAAAGTATGAAAATCTGAAAGAAATGGATGATTTTCTTGATTTATATGACCTACCTAAATTAAATCAAAATGAGATTAATCACTTAAATAGACCTATAAATAGCATGGAGATCTGAAAATTATCAATAACCTCCTAACTAAAAAAAGCCCAGGCCCAGATGGATTCACTGCTGAATTTTACCAGACCTTTAAGGAAGAGCTAACACCATTGCTTCTTAAGCTTTTCCAGGAAATAGAAAAAGAAGGAATTCTAGGCTGGCAAGATGGCTGATCAGTTAAGTGCTTGCCTGTGAAGCCTAAGGAGCCTGGTTCGAGGCTCAATTCCCCAGGACCCACATAAGCCAGATGGACAAGGGGCTGCACATGTCTGGAGTTCATTGCAGTGGCTGGAGGCCCTGGGGTGCCCATTCTCTGTCTATCTGCCTCTTTGTCTCTCAGTCTGTTGCTCTTCAAATAAATTAAAAAAATAGGCAAAAAATTAAAAAAAAAAAGAAAAAGATGGAATTCTATCAAACTACTTCAATAAGGCCAGCCTCACCCTGATACCAAAACCAGACAAAGATAGAAAAAAAAAAGAAAATTATAGACCAATCTCCCTTATTAACATACATGCAAAAATTCTCAACAAAATATTGGCAAACAGAATACAAGAGTATATCAAAAAGATCATTCACCCTGACCCAATAGGTTTATCCCAGAGATCCAGGGATGGTTCAATATATGCAAATCTATAAATGTAATACATTATATAAACGGGTTGAAGGACAAAAATCACATGATCATCTCATTAGACGCAGAGGAAGTATTTGACAAAATCCAACATCCCTTCATGATAAAAGTCCTACAGAGACTGGGAATAGAAGGAACAAATCTCAATATAATAAAAGCTATTGATCACAAGCCTACAGCCAACATATTACTAAATGGGGAACAACTGGAAGCTTTTCCACTAAAGTCAGGAACAAGACAAGGGTGTCCACTGTCCCCACTTTTATTTAATATAGTTTTGGAAGTCTTAGCCATAGCAATTAGGCAAGAGACACACATAAAAGGGATACAAATTGGAAAGGAAAAGATCAAGTTATCGTTATTTGCAGATGACATGATTCTATACATAAAGGACCCTAAAGACTCTACTAGCAAACTGTTAGAGGTGATAAAAATCCTACAGCCATGTAGCAGGATACAAAATAAATACACAGAAATCAGTAGCATTCATATATGCTAACAACAAACACACAGAGGATGAAATCAGAGAATCACTACCATTCATAATTGCACCAAAAAAATAAATAAATAAACAAATAAATAAAGTACCTTGGAATAAACCTAAGGAAGGAAGTAAAAAATCTCTACAATGAGAAATTTAAAACATTCAAGCAAGAAATTGTCGAAGACACCTGAAAGTGGAGAAACATCCCATGTTCCTGGATTGGAAGAATCAATATTGTGAAAACGGCAATATTGAAAAAAGCAATCTACACATTTAATGCAATCCCTATCAAAATTCCAAAGGCATTCATGGAAATAGAAAAAACAATCCAAAAATTCATTTGGAATCACAAAAAATCTCGAATATCTAAAATAAAACTGAGCAACAAAAATAAGGCTGGTGGTATCACCATACCTGATTTTAACCTATACTACAGAGCCATAGTAACAAAAACAGCATGGTACTGGCACAAAAACAGACATGTAGATCAGTGGAACAGAGTAGAGGACCTATATGTAAGCCCAAGTAGCTATAGCCACCTGATATTCGATTAAAATGCCAAATATACTCATTGGAGAAAAGACAGCCTCTTCAGCAAATGGTGTTGGGAAAACTGGATATATATCTCCAGAAAGATGAAAATAGATTCTTCTTTCTCGCCATGCACAAATAAGTCCAAATGGATTAAAGACCTTAACATCAGACCTGAAACTCTGAAACTGCTAGAGGAAAAAGTAGGGGAAACCCTTCAACTTATTGGTCTTGGCAAAGACTTTCTGAATACAACCCCAATTGCTCAGGCAATAAAACCACAGATTATTCACTGGGACCTCATGAAATTATAAAGATTTTGCACTGCAAAGGACACTGTGGAAAAAGCAAAGAGGCAACCTACAGAATGGGAAAACATCTTCGCCAGCTATATATCTGATAGAGGATTAATATCTAGGATATACAAAGAACTCAAAACGTTAAATAATAAGGAGGCAAACAAGCCAATCAAAAAATGGGCTATGGAGCTACATAGAGCATTCTCAAAGGAAGAAATACGAATGGCATATAAGCATCTAAAAAAATGTTCTACATCACTAGTCATCAGCGAAATGCATATTAAAACTACATTGACATTCCATCTCACTCCTGTCAGATTGGCCACCATCATGAAAACAAATGATCATAAATGTTAGCGGGGATGTAGAAAAAGAGGAACCCTTCTACACTGCTGGTGGGAATACAATCTGGTCCAGCCATTGTGGAAATCCGTGTGGAGGTTTCTAAAAGAGCTGAACATTGATCTACCATATGACCCAGCTATAGCACTCCTAGGCATGTATCTGAAGGAATCATCTCATTTCCTTAGTCAACCATGTTTATTGCTGCTTAATTTATAATAGCTGGGAAATGGAACCAGCCTAGATGTCCCTCAACTGATGAGTGGATAATGAAGATGTGGCACATTTATACAATGGAGTTCTACTCAGCAGTAAAGAAAATGAAGTTATGAAATTTGCAGAAAAATGGATAGATCTGGAAAGGATTATACTAAGTGTAGTAATCCAGGCCCAGAAAGCCAAGCACCACATGTTCTCCCTCATATGTGGATACTAGCTACAGATGATTTGGCTTCTGCATGAGAATGAAAATACTTAGTAGCAGAGGCCAGTAAGTTAAAAAGGAGATATAAAGGGAAGAGAAAGGAAGGGAGTAGGGTACTTAATAGATTGATATGGTATATATATAAGTACAATGATTGAGATGGGGAGGTAATATGATGGAGAATGGAATTTCAAAGGGAGAAGTGTCAGTGGGGGGAGGGAATTACCATGGGATATTTTTTTATAATCATGGAAAATGTTAATAAAATTTTTTAAAAAATAAATGAAACAAAGAGCTGGTTCATTGAAGAAATTAACAAGATTTTCCAACCCTTGACCAATTTGATTGGGCAAAAAAAGAAAAGTCTCATATTAACAAAATCAGAAATAAAAAAGGACAACAGATATCAATGAAATCGGAAGAATAATCAGGGTATGCTTCTAAAACATCTACTCCACAAAATTGAATAACATAGAAGAAATGGTTGAAATTCCTAGACACATAACACCATATCTAAAATCAGAGCAGATTAATCTCCGAAACAAACCTTGCACATCCATGAAGATTATAAAAGTAATCAAAAACCTCCCCAAAAGGAAAACTCCAGGACCAGATGGCTTCTCAGCCAAATTCTACCAAACCTTCATTAAAGAACTGAAACCGTTATTTCTCAAACTGTTTCACATAATTAGAGAGCAGAGAATTCTTCCCAACTCCTTTTATGAAGCATTACCCTACTTTCAAACCAAGACAGAGATACAACAAGAAAAGAAATCTATAGGCCTATATCACTGATGAACTTAGATGCAAAGATACTGAATAAAATCTTTGCAAACCTAATTCAGCAGCACACCTAAATCATTATCCACCTTGACCAATTAGGCTTCATCCCAGGGATGCAGGTAGGACTTAACATATAAAAATTGGTCAACATGATACAGCAAATAATTAAACTTAACCACAAGATTCACAGGAGTGCCTCAATTGATGCAGAGAAGGCCTTTGACAAAATACCACACCACTTTATGATCAAAACACTGGAAAGAATACAACCAAATAAAGGCTATATAGAAATCACCTAAACCCTAAATAATACTTCATAGGGGAAGACTCAAAGAGTTCCCACTGAGATCAGGAATAAGACAGGGGTTCCCACTCTCACTGCTGCTCTTCAACATAGTAGTTGCTAGAAGTATTAAGTCAAGCAATAAGACTGGAGAAAGAAATAAATGGATTTAAATTGGAAAGGAAGAAGTCAAGTTAGCCCTATTTGCAGATGACATGATCCTGTACATAAATGACTCAAAGGTTTCCATCTCAAAACTTCTAAAGGTGATTAAGTCCTTCAGTAAAATGGCAGAATACAAAAATCAAAGCACAAAACTCAGGAGCTTTTCTATATAAAAATGTTAACATGCAGAGAGAGAAATCAGTGAGGTTGCCCTATTCTCAATAGGAACAAAAAAAAAATTAAATACTTTGGAATAACACTAATCAAGGAGTGAAAGACCTATATCATGAAAACAAAATAAGCCAGGAAGGAAATTGAGGAGGACTTGTAAAAATGGGAAGACCTCCCATGCTCCTGGATAGGTAGAATTAATATTGTGAAAATGGCAATTCTACCAAAAGCATTACACAGATTTAACACAACACCAATAAAAAATACCAGCATCATTATTCATAGGGATTGAAAAAAATTATCTCAAAATTCACATGGAATGACAGCAGACCTTGGATATCCAACCATAACCTCAGCAAAAGTCACTTCTGGAGGTATCACCATAACCAATCTAAAGCTATATTACAACAAAAATAGTAACAATAACTGCATGGTAGTGGAATAAAAACAGAACAGAACAGACCAATGGAACAGAATTGAAACCCAGACCTTAGGTCAAGTAACTATAGATACTTGATCTTTGACAAAGATACCAATAATGTAGACTGGAGAAAAGACAGCATCTTTAACAAATGATGTAGCACAAATTTGATGACCACATGTAGAAAAATGAAATTAGACACACTCATTTCTCCATCCACAAAAATCAAGTCCAAATGGATTAAAGACCTCAATACAAGACCTGAAACTTTTCAATTACTAGAGGAAAAAAATAGGAGTCATGCTCCATTATATAGGACTGGGAAAAACTTGAACAAAACCCCAGTCTAGCCCAGGAAAGTAAACAAGCACTCAATCAATGAGATTTCATGAAGCTAAAAAGCTTTTGCACAGACAGACATATACCACAAGCAAAGCCAATAGATTATCCACTAATCATGAGAAAATCTTACCAGCTATACCACTGAAAGAAGCCTATATCAAGAATCTATAAAGAACTCAAAAAAAAAAAAAAAACTAAACAACAAAAAAAACAAACAACCCACTCCAAACATGGGGCAAAGAACTGTACAGGGAGTTCTCAGAGGAAGAATTACAAATGGATAACACACACTTAAGAAAATGTTCAACATCCCTACCATTAGGGAAATCCAAATTAAAACAACTATGAGATTCCGTCTTACGCCAGTAAGGATAGCAAACATTAAAAAATCAAATGAAAACATATGTTGGTGAGGATGTGTAGAAATAGGAACACCCATTCACTGTTGGTAGGAATGTAATCTGGTACAACCACTATGGAAATTAATATGAGACTCCTGGGAAGGATGAATATAGAGTTACCAGAAGACCCTGTTATTCCCTTACTGGGCATTTATCCTCAGTAGCCCCACACCTCAGTTCAGAGATATTTGCTCAACAATGTTTATAGCTGCTCAGTTCATAATAGCTAAGAACTAGAATCAACCCAGGTGCCCATCATTAAAAGAATGGATAACTAAGATGTAGCATATTGCAGTAAGAAAAAAAAAAGACATAATTAAATTTGTAGAATAATGGTCAGACTTGGAAGAGGTCATACTAAGCAAACTCACACAATCGCAGAAAGACAATCATCATATGGCCCTCCTCATCTGTGGTTCCTAATCTGGATCATCCCAAGTTGCTGACACACCTGAACAGCATCTTGAGGCTTGGCCAATAGGAAGGATAGGGATTCAGGGAAGGAGAAGAGTGGTGGACACAAAACTGAACCCAAATTGAACTGGTGCCATAGAGTCCTATATTTTTGAAGTTTAGACTAAAAGGTTGAACCCTCAATGGCACCTTAGGCGGAGCACCTAATTTGAAAGGCCCTGGAGAAGGTGAGATGAAGCCTAACCTTACATTTCTCCTGTTTATCTTTTTTTGTTTTTTGTCTTTTTCTTTTCCCTTTTGCAGGCTTGTAATTTCCTGTTCCAGGGCATGGTTAATATCCACAAGGAGATGTTGATCTGAGAGACCTACAAGGTCTTCCAAAACAAACAAGACAGACATCTGTCAGAGCATTTGATTATCCACCAAAGGTTAATGGTAAGACTCTACTACTAAAGACACCATAAGCTGTTAGCATGGAGAGAATTCGTTGGAATCCAGAAGAGAGCCAGTCCCCAGACAGTCAGCCCATCTAGTGCTGAAAGGTTCCACATGAGCTACTGGGGGAAAGTGCCCAACCTCTGTCTGAGCAACTCAAAGTCTAAGTGATTCAGAAGCAAACAACCTGCCATGGTGCTCACACAAGTGCAATAGTGGCAGACAGCCATGGTGGTAACCAACTGCTCTTGCATTGGCTAATGGATGTGATCAGCGGAAAGGAAACCATATTTGTAACTGGGAATCAAGTCAAAATTCTATCCAGATAACAATTTTGCTTACCAATATCAAGATCCCACTAATCTTGGCATATAAGAGGATCTACACCCCTTTAATTTTCTCTAAATTAATAATAGTTATCCCATTTAACCAGCGCTGACTTCCCTCTCTATTGCAGACTCTGCTTCTCTTTTTCATCTGGGACTGGGACATGAGGAGATTAAATGACCGCACACTCCACCCTGGCCCCAGCTGAAACCACAGAGGAATTGGGGAAATGAGAAAGAGTGCTACTTTCTCAGTGAACCTGATATCAACAACACAAGGGTGAAGGAGATAGACACTGAGGACACTCAACAGCTACTAAAGCAGAGATCCAGATGCTCCTAAGCGCCCATCACTGAAGTAGACTTAAAATGCTCCCAGCATGGCTCAGGGAATTTTGAGGAAGTAGGAGTGACAAGACTGTTAGAGCCACAAGTTGGGGCATTATGCACAAAAACACTGCCTCTCCCCCATAACTGATTCCTATCCCTCACAATGCATGACCCACAATCTTCATGAGGTTGACCTGTATCTCCCCTCTGAGGAAGGCCTCTTTGTAAAATGGGCAGGGATAGGGGAAAGGATAGTGCCAACAAGTGTTAATGTATTATGTCCATATTTATTAAAAATAAATTAAAAAAAACTGTAATGTGCTAATAGAATAAGTTTTTGTCTTAGATAAATGCAATACTACTTATGTAGTAAATTTAAGCATATCCAAATGGTGAAAAATTGAAACTGAGTGGCAGGTCTTAAAGTCAAAATACATACACAAAGACAAGCACGCATGGTCACATGCCCATAGGACTAATGTGACAGGGAAACTTAAGGTGTCAGTTCTATGCCGTGAAGGAATGCTCAGGTGCAGGGAATTCTGCGCACACTGGGGAGTCATGACTCAGGTCACCACTGGAATTTTCACCCACTTTTGCTAAGCAATCTATCATCTGTGTTAATTACATTCTGACAGAAAAGTCAACTATATGTATTTTCATATCTGCATCCTACTGTTAGGTAATCTCAGAGAGTATTTTACAGACTGAGTCACTGGAGAAATATAGCAAACTCTGAGATAAGAAACTAATTCTGAGGTTACAGAAAAGCAGAACCAAAATACCTCATGACAAAAAATGTGAAGTCTTCCAGTTAATTGAATCTAGCTTGGATACTTAGTGATGAATACATTCACTGTAGCAACACATTGGAGGGAGATAAAATGTAGGACCTCCAGAAACATTCTAAAACAGTGCATCACAATAGTGATGATCTGCTACTGAAGGAAATTCCATTAGTAAAGCAAATCTTCTATTCTGCAATTCTGGCATCTAGCAGGTGACGCAAAAATGTGTTTTAAATTAAATTGCCTGTATTGCTTAAAGAGGTATCAATTAAATGTTCAAAGAATGAATAAATGATCCATGAAGCTGCTGAAACTAGTTTCTCTTAGAGATTAATGGTGGCATACCGCCTCAAAAAAAAAAAAAAAATCACTAGTGCTCTTAATTTCAGGCATGCATTTTTTTTTTCAAATACTCCTTTGACTCCCCCTCTCAAAACCCATTTGAATGTAAAAGAAAATTGCTGTTTCTGGGATAATAATTTCTGAATGTTCCTAAGGTTTCCATGATGTTGATGTTCTGGTGAGCCATATTTGGGCTATATAAGGAATCAGGAAACATCATCAAAGAAATTAAAAAGTATCAGTACGTGGTCTCATTTAGGTTAGTAAACCTCATAATATCTCCATGAAATATTCAGCAAAAGAACACTTCTCACAGCTTTGGAATTTTCAACCAACTATTCTGCCAAAAGATTTTGTGAATATAGTTAGTCCCAAGCTGTTTCTGGGATATAAAACCAGCCAGCTGTTTGGCCATGTTGTATGCAGCTTCCTTACATTTTTTTCTCTTTCTTTTCCTCCCACTCTCCTTCAAAATAAATCACAATATTGGATAGGATATTTCCTCTGGCACAATACTATGTAATTTCAAGTTTACAGAGTAGTTTAATGTACATCCTGATTTCCTATGAGGTGACAACTGGAGGGTGTCTATCTAAGTAAGATGAAAAGGATCAGACCCCAAGACCACCACTGCCTTGCTGAGAGGCCCTGGGAGTCGGTGGCAATCTCGTGTCTTCTGAAAGGACTTCTATTACAGACATCGTGGTGGGTGTGCATCCATGCTGCCATAGGAATTTGTTCCAACTGGAAGCAATCTGACTATGATTATCAACTGGCTTTTTAGATTTTAAAATTAGTTTCTATGACATGAGTTTTTATACAAAGAAAGGGGAAAACTCATCAGCATATTTATTCTTATTACCAAATGACTTTATCAATATTGCACTCTGTTCTCCCAAAATTTTCTGTTTTTCAATATGTTAAATATGCTATATCCCATGTTATCCTTGTAGCTTGATAAGATCTCCATGTTTCCATAGCATTTTTACTTTAAAATGCAACTTAAAATGTTTTATGCAACAAATAATCAGATTTCTACTATGGAATTCCCACATATTATGAAAGAATCTGTTTTCAATTGCTGGAAGTGCTATGGTCCAGTATTCTTACCAATGATACAAGTTAGTTGAAGGACAAGAGAATGAAAATGTTATAGAGAAGTAATATATAGCAGAAACTTTAGAATGAGTGGTGGAAGTAGATGGGATTTGAAATGGATTATATTTTATTAAAACATTTTCAAACCCTGTTTTTATCACCACTCTCTAAGAGTACACCAATGAAATAGGTACAAGTTTAAAGTGAACTGACCCCAGGAAATCAAACAATAAGCCCATATCTATAGAATGAGATTGACTATCTAGATTTGTGGCAGAGAATTTATGATAAAAGCATGGGAACCATCTAAAATCTTTTAAGTTCGACCATGCCAAAAAGTTATGTCTGAAAGAGTTGGATTATGAATATAATTTTGAAAACTTTGGGGGGGAAAAATGGTTGCAGAAGGAAGAGGAGATTTAAGAAGCTGAGGAAAGGAGACAATGCAGCCTTTTTTTTTTTTTTTTTTTTTTTCTGTATGTCCAGAACAGAGCAGAGTTCTCCAGATCTTGTGTGATTGACACCTTTTATTAGGCCCATGCCTCTTTGTGCTTCTCCTACTCCAGAGCATACTCCATTTCATTGCATCTGTCTTGTTAAAGTCATGTGCCTTTCACATTCTTACCTAAAATGGCAATGTCCCCACCTACTCTATCTCACCTACTAGTAGCTGCTAGAACAATGAGCCTTAAGTGAGAACATGTTGTTTTTATTTTGTTCCTATCTCTGTGGTTCTCACTTCTCCATCTCCTTCACTACTGCAGGTTATATAGACATCATCAGAAAGTCTTTAGATACATGTTTAGAGTTTTGAATTTTCTTAATTCGTGCAACATTTGCATATGCCAAATGTGGTATCTTCAGGATGCAACTCAAGTTTGAACACAAAATTAATTTATATCTAATGTGTAAACTTATATACCTGGCCTGAATATAGTTTCATATGGGTTTATTCATCTGTGTGTTTGTTGCAATCCATCACAGGAAATGGGCACTGGCGTTTATCCTTGTGTTCTTATGGTGCCATTTGCACTCACATTTTGGTGTGTTTCCTATTTCCCTTATTCAGTTTGTGGCAGCATCACAGTGCCCCACCCTTGCCCTTTACATCTATTGTATCTACACGTATTTAGTCATCCCATCCAAGCTCTCTATGCTCTAATGTCTCCTCCATTCCAGTCTCCAGGTCTGACCTCTCTGAAGGACAGAGTGCAGAGACTATTGGCTAACTGTACATATTTGACCTCTGTGCAACACAAATGTGGCTCTTGTTTTCTCTTCCCAGCCTCCCACTTTTGCACAATAATTCCATCCTTTCAGGTACTACCCCACAACAATTGAGAACCATGATTGTGTCCTTGGTTTTCTTTCATCTTGTGGCAGGGTTATGTGAAAATCTTGTCAGCTCAACTTTCTGAATATATTCAGCATCCCATCACTACCCATGACTGCCAATAAAATTGTCTTGGTTCACACTCTCATCATCTTAGACCTAAAGAGACCTGAAGCAAAACTATTCATGGTTTCATGATATTATCTAGAACACAAATCCCAAGAATTTACGTACTTCTTCTTGTTACTAACATAATTTCAGTCTTATAAATTAGTATCTCTAAAAAAAATAAATGAAGCTTTTAAAATATTTTTATTTATTTATTTGCAAGAAGAGAGAGATAGAAGAGAGACCGAAAGAAGGAGCATGCCAGGGCCTCCAACTCCAGATGCATACACCACCTTGTGCATCCATCTGGCCAGGTCATTAGTCTTTTCAGGCCATCACTAAATCACTGACCCATTTCTCTGGCCCCAAATAAAGTTTTTGAATAGATGAAGTTTATATAAAATCCTAAAAACTTTTAAAAATTATACTAGATTTTTATTTTAAGTTATCCTGTAGAATAGTTGACCAGATTTTTCTGTTACTGATGTGATTAAAACTTTGAGTGTCCTACTTTAACAAAATCAAAATTAACCTTTCATATCATTTACTTCCACAGTATTGTGATGTATACTGATTTAACAGTATTAATCCAATTCCCTTAGATCTTATTTCTTTAAGCTTGTAGATATGAGTCACATATTCATAAATTTATTATCCAGTACACCAAATTTTATTTTTGAGGCCAGGAATGGTGGTGCATGCCTTTAATCTCAGCACTTGGGAGACAGAGGTAGGAGGATTGCCATGAGTTCAAGGCTACCCTGAATTCACACAGTGAATTCCAGGTCAGCCTAGGCTACAGTGAGACCATACCTCGAAAAAAAAAAAAGTCTACACAAATTTTATTTTATTTTATTTTATTTTATTTTATTTTATTTTATTTTATTTTATTTTATTTTCGAGGTAGGGTCTCACTCTGGCTCAGACTGACCTGGAATTCACTATGTAGTCTCAGGGTGGCCTCGAACTCTCGGAGATCCTCCTACCTCTGCCTCCCGAGTGCTGGGATTAAAGGCGTGCGCCACCACGCCCGGCCCACAAATTTTATTTTTGACAGGCTATTTTTAAGCTGAACATAACATATAAGTATGTTTTGTGAAGCCTAAGACATTGTATTTGAATTTAAGAACTATTAAGCTTGATTTCATCAAACAAGAGATGTTAGCCTTTGACTAACTCTTCCACTTATATAACTTATAAAAAATGTGTTGAATATATCATCAAGGATGCATTTTTGAAGGATATACTAATTGGACATGCTTGTATGAATGTGTCTGTCCTTTCAGGTACCCTAATACTCTTCCTGACCAGAACTGGGAAGATTTTCTTTACATATAACCAATAGTACATGAATTAAAATAAAAGGCTGGCATGACCACACATTTATCTCTACCTAAACAACTACTCTGAAAATGGAGGTCTTAAGTGATAAAACGTCAAAGACTTTCCATAACATTAACTTCCTTAGTCTACCTATTCCAAATATAAGCACGTTTCAATGTAATGAACTATTCACTGAATATGACTGCAACATTTGCAACACTATTCTTGAACTTATACTTAATAGTTCCTTGGCTTTCCCTTAAAAGGTATTCTGTGTTAGACACTGTGTTAGACAATTCCAATTTCCCAGAAATTGAAATCGTTTTTCTCCTTTTCTTTACAATTATAATTCTTGCATTTGTCATTTCTAGATGAAAGTTCTACCTCCCGTGAAATATTTAAACAAATTCTTCACTGTCAAATCTATAGTCATTAATAAATTTCAACATAATGAGAAATCAACTCTCTTCATAGGATATTTGTCATCTCATCTTACCTTTTCACTTCTCTGGTGAAACTATTGGGACCCAAAGGCTTGTATATTTTCTCTGCTGGTCACAGAATAGTGTCCCTTTCCTTTCATTTTGAAACAGAGTTAGATGCACCTCCTGTTTTAAGTGGTATACCAAGAGCAGATTTCATATGACAGGGATTTCTCTCTCCCGTGGAACTGCTGAAAATACAGAAGGTCTAAATTTTTAGAAAAGATCAAAAATAGAATCCAAGTTTCAGCTGCTCTGGGAGTTCCAATTTTCTCAAACTCTTAAGGCTGGTATGGTCCTGCTTTTCAGAAAGTTTCTGTTGGTCTCCGTGCTTTCTAAAACTTGAAGCAATCTTGTAGAACATTTATTTCTAAGTCCTTAGTCCAGGGTGAGCATAGATTAGTTTCTTCTGAAACATGACCTGAAATCCATCATAATTAAAAGGAAAGTTCTTCACATGGCTCCCACTGTTCATGATACAAGAAGACTGACCACTAAGTGTCTGTTTTCAAAGGAAGGAAAAAACTCATTGCTAAATGCAAGCTTCACCCTTTCCTTCCATTTCTAACTCTGAGAGAATGCTGATCTATAACAGTGCATTTTGCATATATACTAAATGTGTTAAAAAGTAATTTTAAAAGCACTCTGAATGAAAATATTTTATTTATCATTGTGTTTTTCTTTATTCAGTTCTATAATATTTGCATGCATAAAAGAAGAATTGTTAAAATAGGCTTTCTCAATTTCTTTTGGGAGCTTCTCATTTAAATTTTATCAAATGCAAATGTCATTGCAAAATTTTGGTGCTGTCAAGCCAAGACTATATAGGGATACAGTCATTACTGGATATTCATAGCCAAAAAAGAATCTGAGAGAGGGAAAATACAGAAGGAAGTTTGCTCTCTCTCTCTCCTCAGACATTTGCACTGCTCTAAATTTTGCCTTAGGTGTGTCCAACCAGAGGTAGCATTCATAGCTATTTCAGATAACCCTTTATAACACCCAAGATTTTACATGTAGAAATAATAGTGTACTTTATGGTACACTTAATAGATATCAGAAAAATTACATGTAATTAGTATGTACTAACACACATAATCTTAAATTACTTAATGCTTCTACCTACCTCATGAGAAGAGTGTATCTTTTGAAAGAAAAATTATTAAAATTTGTGTCCAAGTATGCCTGGGATGTGTTTAACTTTTATCTGATTTCACTGTGGACATTAACTCATCATTTCACTATCTGGCATAGTAAAGGTTCAATAAACATTCTCTGAATGAGTAACAGCTGATCATGTGGACATTATAAGAAGGCTTGTATTGATAAAAATCACACTAAAGAAGAGCCCATTCTATGCATCTAACCCTCAATCATATCATATGACTTACTTCCATTTCAATTCTAACTATGGTAGAACAATCTTTTATCTCTATTTCTTTTTATGTTATTTTATTTATTTGCATGCAGAGAGACAAAGAGAGAAGGAGAAAGGAGGGAGAGAGAGAGGGAGAAAGAGAGAAAGGGAATATGCACATCAGGGCTTCTTGCTACTACAAACTCCCAATGCATGTACAACTTGGGGCATTTGGCTTTATGCAGGTATTGGGGACTAGAACCCAGGTCATTAGGCTTTGCAGGCAAGAGCCTTAACCATTGAATCATCTCTCCAGCCCTCCATTTCTTTTTTTTATGAGAGAGAGAGATACAGATACAGAGAGAGTGAGAGAGAAACTTGGCATGCCAAGGACTCTAGCCATTGAAATGGAACTTCAGGCATGTATGTCACCTTGTGCACATGCGTCACTTTGTGTGCATGTGTCAGCTTGTGCATCTGGATTATATGGATTCTGGGAGTCAAATCTGGTTCTTAAGTTTCTCAGGCAAGTACCTTAACCACTAAGCCATCTCTCTAGCACTCCATTTCTTTTTTTACTGTCTTGATCTTGCTCCTCTGTAATTGTCTTTGCGATTTGTTTCCCCAGGAACTGGTTTTCCCTCATGAATTTATGTGGCATTTCTTCACCAGCTCTATCAACTGTGAATTCCCTGTGTTGATTGCTTAATATGCCCTCAGTCCTATTCAGAACAAAACACTGGACACACAGGATCCTTGAAAGAGGCAGGAATGAAACAGAATAGAAAGCAGATCATTAAGCCAGGGGATTGTGCCAGACCCAATAATACCTCCAGGAATGCCCCATTTCATTAAGAGTCTCCTGGTAATGAAAGCAAAACTCTGAAATAAAAATCAGAACTGAACATTTCTTACAGGTGAAGGATGAAACATTATTATCTGGAAAAAATAATTCTCCAAGTCTTATGTAAACCCATATAAATTAAATTGGTATGAGTGGTTTAGTACTTAATCATTTTATTAAGTGAAAACAAATCATTAAGTTATATTTTATGATTAATTCTACAAGGCAGGAAAAAAATAAAACCTTAAGATAAAGGGACATGAAATTATATTGACACTTACAATAAATATATGGGAAACTAATAGGAACTTCCTTAATTGGGAGAGATATTACAGAATCTACTAAATAGGAAAGAAATAAACGAGCTTACACTGACCTACATTTTTAGGACAGAACAATCAGTACATTGGAAAGTCATATGATAACAGCACAAAGGAAAACTTAAGCAACATTTTCCTATTTTGTTTTCAGTCCCCATGTGGGAACACTTGTTTAAAATTAAAATAAAATCTTGGAGCAGAAGGTCTACAAACAGCCAGATTCTGTGCCATCTTATTGGAATAAAACCTAGATGTGTACTTGAAAGAGAAATTCCATTTCTTTCATTCTTATTCTCTGACGAAAAAGTTCCTTAGAGAAAACTGTGTGTGTGCATGTGTCAGACAAGTATTTAACTGAAAAGCTGTATAAACATATTGGCATTTTCCTATTCAGAATAGAGGTTGATGATATAAATTTATTAAGAATTTTATAGTATTTTTCTTTACTATGTGCATATATACCGCATTTTCATTAACCAGTCTTCATACACAGAAAATTGTCTCAAGAACAAACAAATGGGACTACATGAAATTAAAACGTTTCTACACAGCAAACTATCAGTGGCGTGAACAGATAGTTTACATAATAGGAGAAGATATTTGCCAGCAATTTCTCTGACAAGAGGTTGATATCTTGTATAAAGAATTGCAAAACCTAAACTTTAACAAAAAACTGCCAATCAATAAATAAGATAATGAAATGAAGAGACCATTCTCAAAAGAAGAAACACAAATGACCAATAGATAGTTTTTTAAAGGTTCAACATCCTATCCATCAGAGAAATATAAATTAAAACCATTTTAATCAAGTGTCTATGCTTTCAGATAAAATCATGTGTTTTATTTCTCTACTCATGGTCCCTAGCTAGCCTTGTAATAGACATTCAGGTCTTATCCCTTTTATTTCAATTTTTCACAAAAAAGTTCATATTTCAATACTGGTGAGTTTTTTTTCAGATATATGAATCTGAGTCTGTGTGTCAGATTGTAAAGATGGTCACACATTTTTCTAACTTGAGTTATCTCTGTGTGCCTGATGCTTTGCATAACTGTGTGTGTGTGTGTGTGTGTGTGTGTGTGTGTGTGTGTGTGTTGAGAGTTGAGAGTGCTAGCTACTTTAAGCTCATGTACATTGAAGCCATTCCCATATGTGTTTAGAGTAGGGCTCTCCTACTTAGTAACCTGTATACATTAGCCAATACCCTGAATAATTGGTGCCTTGGGCTCCCTTGTGAAAGCAAACAATAACACCTACCTTATTCTGCAGCTGGCTGGATTTATAGAAGTCCATGTGGCATGATAGCAGAAAGGAGAACTTATTGCTGAGAATAGCAAGTACAAATGGCTGTATATCTCTCTGCGTTCCACTCCTTACCATACATAGTTACCTACTATCAACCTACAAGCCTCAGAAGACATAAGTGGCAATAGCCAAGTCCCCATCTACAATGGAGAACTGATTCTGAAATACTAAAGCTGTTGAATATCAATGGAAAAACATGCATGATGGAGAACAGGGCACACTCTTGACTTTCTTCTTGTCCATATCACTTATGACACAAGCAACTAAGAGAGATTTAAAGCTCAACCACATTAGACCTGTGCTGATGTGATTGCCCTTGGGATGTTCTTATCCTATGTTTTGATAGCTTTTTTGAGGAATTATATCAGAGATGACAATGTACCAATGCAAAGGTTGCAGGAAAAAGAGACTGTAGGTTTGGAGATGAGAAAGATGAAATGGAAAAGAGTGTCATGTCACAAGGGACCCTCTCTAAACTGACTTCACATTTACAATGTGACTGCAGCTGCTGTATTTGTGCCTATCACTGTGAAGTGCACAGAGGACTCAGTAGTGAAAAAGGAGAAAGCTTTGAAGATGAGTTTCATTGAAGAAATTTGGTCTTCAATTTGTGTGCTTTATAGAACAAGTGCCAACAATTATCATGGATGTCAATGGTATCCGACATTGAGATTCTGCCTATTATGTGCTATGGAGCCAGATTCTAACCATTTATTTGTTACGCTTGTAGGATGTTGGCTTTGTGCACTTCAACATCTGCACAGCTCCAACAGACCTTGAGTCCTTTCAAAGAAACAGAGAACACAAAGGGACATCGCCTCCCACGCAAGCAGAAGATGAAGTTTTCTGCAGATTTCCCAAGTACACAGTGTTCTTGTTCCTTTGCTGGATTCCAACTAATAATTGACCACAGGAAGCTGCAGGGCCATGCCCTCAAAGCAGCTCAGGAAAAGCTCATGTTGGTCGGCTGGTGGGGGTGGTGCATTCTGAAACTGTTTTCTTCTCGAATTCATGCAGAAGAGCTAATATTTAGACACATTAAACTTGGAGAAATGAATAAACAGCTGATCAGAGGTCATTGATCATTTCTGTAAGCAATTCATCTAAAGTGGACTTTGTTACACAACATTTCTTTTCTCTTTCCTCTTGATGAACACAGTGTGAGTGAAAGGTAAAAGGAATAAAACATTTAATCAATCATCCGGGGGCCAGTGCTGAATTGCTTTCTATTATACAGCTGCTGCCAAGTTCAAAGAATCAGGTTTGTTTCCAATTATCTGTAATATGTTTTCCCAGAAGAATTGATAATGGGTTGTTTAGACACTGTTCCTTTTTCTATTAATGATAAAAATGCAACTGCTCCTTCTTAGAAAAAAGAAAGGGAGTTAAATTGGGGAAAGTGTCATATATGCTATTCTTGGGCTTAAGAGATTTGTGTATTTGTTTTCAATCTAAACGGGCTCCAAAACAAGACGGCAACAAAACCATTCCATTTTTCTCTCATTATCTTACTTCCCAAATAAGCAGCTCCCACGAATCTACTTACTGAGGCAGGATATCACAATGACACCTATGAAGAAACTTAAACTAATCATATGCCAGGAATATCTGATATTGCTCTTGCCATCCCAACACCTTTAACCTTGTTCCTTAACAAATAAAATAATACATCACAAGGCCAATAAATATTTGCTATCCTGGATGCCATGCTTCTAACCTCTGGATTTCTAGAGATTTTCAGTCATCTGCCATCTCAGATGCTTCCTGTAGCTTTGCTCTAGGGTTCTTGTATCTCTGCACTCCCAGAACTGCGGTCTTCTTTGGATCTCTCGGTGGTGTGGGAGCAAATGAAGGCACAGGCTTGTTGCTAGAGTACATGATATCACATGGCTAGCATGACAATATTTTGAGAAAGACAATGAAGAATCCGGGATCCTGTACAAGCAGCTCTAGGGGCTCTGTTAATTCTGTGTAGATGACGCCTGGCTGTGTCCTGTCCTAATCATGTCCCTACAGTGGCATATTGTGTAAAGACATGGTAGTAATGAGGGAGTAGACATTCATTTAGGACACAAGCATTACCCCCAGTTTATATAGTTTGTAGGGAGATGTACATAGACCACTTAAATCCATGGGACTCATGTCCAGAGAACACAATGACCTTTCTCTGTGATTCTCATTTATTAACAGTGAATCTGCATGTGCCCTCACAGAGCTGTCTCTGAAAAATCTCAGGCTCATAACTGGAGCAAATATTGCTGAGTTTTTTGTTTAATGAAGGTTTTCTGAAAATTACTTCAATATCCAGTCCCTTTTTTGACTTTATTTCTGAAAATTCATTTATTTTTCTTTCTCTATTCATACTACCTCTGTAATAATTAAGCCCTTTTGTTGAAGTGTCTAATAATCTTCATATCCTCTAATAATGTACTTATGTTAAAGTAACCTTTCCTCTGACCCACTACATCTGTAGACTTGCTTCTTCAAAGCTCCTTTATGAAGACTCTAAAGTATATCATTTTTTTAATATATTTTTTTAATTTTTTATTTGAGAGCGACAGACACAGAGAGAAAGACAGACAGAGGGAGAGAGAGAGAATGGGCGCGCCAGGGCTTCCAGCCTCTGCAAACGAACTCCAGACGGGTGCGACCCCTTGTGCATCTGGCTAACGTGGGACCTGGGGAACCGAGCCTCGAACCGGGGTCCTTAGGCTTCACAGGCAAGCGCTTATGCTCAACTCTAAGTGCAAACACCATCTTGCTTATACTTGGGTTCTTGCCTCCTAGTTCTATATTTCTATTCCCTACAGTGGCATATTGTCAAAAGACACGGTAGTAATGAGAGAGGAGAACATTCATTCAGGACACAAGCATTACCCCCAGTTTATATAGCTTGTAGGGAGATGCACACAGACCACTGAAACCCAGTTTCTTCCTTGGGTAAAAACACAAATAGTTATGTGGGTCAAAAACTTAATGGATAATTTTAAAATATGTATTCAAGAATTTAAACATCTAGTTTTTTTCAAATGATTATTTCATAGTACTCAATTTTGTAAAAATGTTGTCTTGCCCCAAATCATTTTAATACTGCTATTTTATGCCTGAACTTTTTTTTTTTTTAAGTGGCAGGAGGAAGACTAGTTAAAGAACAAAGGATTTTCAGAGAAAAGAAAATAAGTCACAAAAACTAAAGGTCAGAATACAGACAAAATTTCAAGCTAGAAATGGAGCGTGGCCTGTAGTGCTATAATCACCCTTTATCACCCATAATTCAAAACTTAGCTTCCGTAGTCCTTCAATATCACCTTTCAGAGCTACTGGAAAATACTGAGGATTTCAGGAAGAACTACTAAGTCAAGACTGTACTCTTCCTTTATCTTTAGTTTTGTCCTGTATGGTATCAGTTACTGGTTCTCAACTATGTTTTGAATATATTAATATTTGTCTTGACTCTTTAAAGACAAGGAAATCACATTCATATAACTTTAATTATAATATATTATCATTGGTCTAAGTTATTCATTATTGTCAATCTCTTAATATGCCTAATTTATAAATTAAACTTCATCCTAGATATGCATGCAGAGAACTATGCATAGGATTTGTAGAATTTGGCACTATCCTTGGTTTCAGATATCCACTGGGATTTTGGATTATCTCTTATAAAGGGGAGACTATTCAAGGAGAGAGACCCTGAGGATACTCAACAACAACTTAGGCAGAGATCCAGAGGCTCCTAAGAGCTCATCACTGAAGTAGACTTAAAATTCACCCACCATAGCTCAGAGTATTTTGAGGAAGAGGTGGCAGAAATATTGTAACAGCCACAGGTTGAAACAGCATTCCAAGGGGCATTCCATCCCCTCAAAAAAAATAACTGACTGCTGCTCCCACAATGCATAATCCAAAACCCCAAGGGGAATACCCACATCCCCACAGAGGAGCATCTCCAATGGAATGGAGGCAGGGATGAGGAAAAAGAGGGTGCCAACTCATTATGTATCCATATAAAGTATGTTGATAAGAAGAAGAAGAAGGAGGAGGAGGAGGAGGAGGAGGAGGAGGAGGAGAAGGAGAAGAAGAAGAAGAAGAAAGCATTAAAAATTAAATGCTTGTAGTCTATTTAAGAGTGAAAATCATTATTTATAGGAAGGATGTCACTATAGCACTGTAATTTTTTTTTAATTTTTTTAAAATTTATTTATTTGAGAGCGACAGACACAGAGAGAAAGACAGATACAGGGAGAGAGAGAGAATGGGCGCGCCAGGGCTTCCAGCCTCTGCAAACGAACTCCAGATGCGTTCGCCCCCTTGTGCATCTGGCTAACGTGGGACCTGGGGAACCAAGCCTCGAACCCGGGTCCTTAGGCTTCACAGGCAAGCGCTTAACCGCTAAGCCATCTCTCCAGCCCTGTAATTTGTTTTGATAATATATTTAGGCTTTAAAAAATACTTGGCAATGGGCTTAACCGCTAAGCCATCTCTCCAGCCCTTTAATTTGTTTTGATAATATATTTAGACTTTAAAAAATACTTGGCAATGGGCTGGAGAGATGGCTTAGCAGTTAAGCGCTTGCCTGTGAAGCCTAAGGACCCGGGTTCGAGGCTTGGTTCCCCAGGTCCCACGTTAGCCAGATGCACAAGGGGGCGAACGCGTCTGGAGTTCATTTGCAGAGGCTGGAAGCCCTGGCGCGCCCATTCTCTCTCTCTCCCTCTATCTGTCTTTCTCTCTGTGTCTGTCGCTCTCAAATAAATAAATAAAATAAAAATAAAAATAAAATACTTGGCAAAATTTTAACAGGCTTAATCTCATGTTTAAACTTGCATTACAAATTATACTTGAATTAATCCTTATGTTATATGTTATAACATTATGTTATAAATTCTCTCCACTTCTGTTTTCAATCATTATTCTATTAAAAAGCAAATCGTTTTGCTTGGGCAAATGGGAAATGGCTTAGCAGTTAAGGTCCTTGCCTGCAAAGCTAAAGGACCTAGGTGTGATTCCCCCGGACCCATGTAAACTAGATGCACAAGGTGGCACATACATCTGGAGTTTGTTTGCAGTGGCTGGAGGCTCTGGTGCTCTCTCTCTCTCCCTCTCTCTCTCTCTCTCTCTCTCTCTCTCTCCTCTCTCTCTCTCTCTTTCCTTCTCTCTCTCCTAAATAAATAAATATATTATTAAAAAGCAAAAGGTAAAATCAAATTTTAGCATATGATTACTTTAGTGTAAACTCTCATGTTTACAAAGTAACAAATCCTATCTTTATATGTCATTGGTTAGGTTATGTTGAAAAATACTGTTTATTTTTAACTTTGAGGACAGTAGAATAAATGCTTTAGGTGGTTGGCTGATATGCTTATGACCAGCTTGTGGATTATGTGGTGTTTGTAATCCAATGAACAACTGTTTGACAGATTGAAATGCTAATAATTATTTATTTCCATAATATCCAACTGAAAAATATTGTTAGTCATCATAAACATTGATGACTAACAATAATTTTCAGTTTCATCCAGCTGTTTGGCATTGTTTATAAGACACCACCTTAGTTTTATATAGAAATATGTTTCTTGAGGCTTATCATTATAGAAATAAACTAATACAAATAAAGCAATAAATACTTAATTTTCTCATCATACACAATTGTACTGTCAAGGCTCTAAAATATTACAAATAAATTTAAGTTAAATATCTTCCAACATTTTCAAATACAAGCAAAAACCAAAATTGAAATTGAAAGCTGAATTTGAATATCTAGTATTAAATGTAACTATTAGATAATAGCTATATATCATATTATACAATTATTTTGAATGTCTAAATTTTGAGTGTATTTTTATATTATATATTATTGAATATACAAAATAGAAAATCTGGTATAACAATTTAGAATATAAACCATGAAAGATATAAAAACCATGAACTTGCTCATTTGTTTATTTTTTTAACGTACACCAGACTTGGAAAAGTTCTGTTCATATTTTTCTTTATGGATCCACTGTGACCCCTTCCTCTGAATATGTGGATTTACTAACACTGTTTTTTTTGTTTTTCTGTTTGTTTGTTTGTTTGGTTTTGGTTTTTCAATGTAGGGTTTCACTCTAATCCAGGCTGACCTAGAATTCACTATGTAGTTTCAGGGTGGCCTCAAACTAATGGTGATCCTCCTACCCCTGCCTTCCAAATGCTGGGATTAAAGGTGTGTGCTAGCCACCATGCCCAGAGTACTAGCACTTTTATTTCATTAGGAATTTAATGAAATTAGCAAATTGGCTCCCTCTTATTATATATCACATACCATGTTCAAGCACACTTTTTTCTTTTTTACTTTACTTATTTATGAGAGAGAGAGAGAGAAAGAACAGGCATACCAGGGCATCTAGTCACTGTAAACAAACTCCAGACGCATGCACCACCATGTGCATCGGGCTTACATAGGTTCTGGGGAATTGAACCTGGGTCCTTAGGCTTTGCAGGCAAGCTCCTTAACCAGCAAGCTATCTTTCCAGTCTCCCAAGCATGCATGTCTTACTACCTGATTTTCACATTTTTCATCCAAGAAGATCACTTGTAATGATCTTGTAAGAAATTTTGGCCAAAGGGTGTCTCTGCACTTTGGCTTGACAGGAGGTATCAAATCTTACCTCTAAAGGGGATATCTCTCAGGCTCAGTACTAGAACATATATTCATGAACTTCCTTAGTGACATCATGCAGTCTCTTGACTTTCAAGTCCCAAACTCTTATTGCCAAGCAGCATTTCTCATATGATCTCCAAATTACTCTGTATTATTTCTTTACCCTCAATACAATGATGAACAGAGTCTTGATCTTTAACCAATGCACAGCTGAGCTTCCCATACTCCCTTGTCAAAAATGCTGCACCCCAGCAAAGCTTCCCTAATCCCCCTGTGGCAACTCAATCCTCCAAACCTGGGTATTTATCCTTTGGTCATCACATTCCTTCAAACCTCATGGAAAGCCCATCATCATATCCTCTTGGCAGATGCAATCTGTCAGGAAATCCTATTGGCTCCACCTTACTCAGCCATGTCTCACACCTTCACTGCTGCCGCACACTCCAAGCTATAGTCATGTGTCCTCTGAATTGCTGCAATCTTCTAACTACTCTCCTGCTTTATGAAACCCTTCCTTCCTGTGCTCTTGTACCTATCCATTACAGCTGCAGCAAAGGGGTTGGGGGAGTGGACAATGACTCTTTATGTCTGTTTATGTGATTAAGGTTTCATTTTGGTGTGTTGAAAATTATCTAAGATTGGAATGAGGTGTTGGATGCACAGGTTTATGACTTTTCTAAGTATTACTACTTTAAATACTTTTGAAAAAAATTAAGACTGAAATGTCTATGATGTCATTCAATTTGCAAGATAACAAGTATGCCTGATGCAGTTTCATGGATTCTGACAGAACATATGCAGAACCTAAAACAGGGAAGAGGAACTTTATTGCTCACAGCCCAGGAAACAGATGATTGTGTTTGGTGCCAGTTCTCTGAGCTCCACATTCCACAGACAGACAGAGATGGCCAGACAATGTCTGCTCTAAATGCAATAGGTATAAGAGAAATCCTGACTTTAGGAGCTTACATTTTTGCTTCTGGGTGGCAAGCATCCTTCCTCCTTTATCTGCGTGGAGACTCCACTCACATCTTCCCAAGCGGTGGGCAAGCCTGACCTTTACTTCACAGGAGACCCTGTATCTGCCTTTCATGGCTACTGAAAATGATAGTCTGGAACTCAATATGATCTATCCTCGTTTCTAAACTTACAGCCAACTTCCCAAAGTTTCCATCTGAATTTAGGTCTAAGCTTTTAGATTTCAATTAGTAGCTAAGAAATACCCTTCACTTCAAGAAACAGCAGATGCATTAGATGGCTTTTGATAAAGAAAAAAAATTAATGCTTCAAAACAGAACACATTCTGGAATTCTAATTATCATACAAAATCTGTACTTCAAATATAATGATTACAACACAGTAAGTGTAGGTACTTACACATCAGTGAAACCATCACCAGACTCTGTTCCCAAAAATATATCCACAACCACCAAAATTTTCCTCTCACCCAATCTATATATTTTATGGGAGAAGAACACATAATCCACTGTGCTAGCAAAGATAATTCTTACTTTGTATTCTTTCATTTTTATGATGAACATTATTATTATTTTTAGTTACAAAAATATTAACATAAGTTCTCAATTTTAAGAAATAGTATATTAGATACTGAAATACTCTATACATAAATATATGCAGTCCCAATTATCTAAGAAGTTATATTATTACTATATAATAAAATGAAACACAAATAATTTGATAACTGAAAAATTCATACATATATGCATATATGAATATATAAGTTTGTACTTACACACACACATGCTAGTTAGAATGAAGTTGAAGATGTTGAACAATGGGGGGTGAGAAGTTAGGGTTTTTTTAATTTTTCTTTTTGGTTTTCTGAGGTAAGGTCTCACTCTGGCCCAGGCTGACCTGAAATTAACTAAGTAGTCTCAGGGTGGCCTTGAACTCATGGTAATCCTCCTACCTCTGCCTTCCATGTGCTGGGATTAAAGGCATGTACCACCACACCTGACCTCTTTTTAAAAAATTTTTTAAAATTGTATTTACTTATTTGAGAGAGAGAAAGAGGGAAAGGTGGGGAGAGAGAGGGAGAATGGATGCTCCAGGGCCTCCAACCACTGCAAATGAACTCCAGATGCATGTGCTCCCTTGTGCTCTGGCTTATGTGGGTTCTGGAGAATCAAACCAAGATCCTTTGGCTTTGCAGGCAAATCCCTGAAACGCTAAGCCATCTCTCCAGACCCAAGAAGTTGTTCTTGAGACATATTGTCTATAAAACTTTCCGTCAACCACACATGGCTATTTGATATAATTAAAATTTCAAAATTAAATTCTCACTTAGCTTAATACATTTCATATGATCTCACCATACTGAACTCCACACATTAGAATATTTTCTATCATAACATGCTATGTCATCAAACAGTGCTGGTGAGTCCAGTTACAAGTATCTCAAAAGAGCAGCAACAGCAATAACAAAACATCAGTAGATACAAAATGACAAATTTCAATAGAGAGAACGAAATATATTTAGGATGTCAGAAAACATTCAGTATTTTTGTGTTGGATAAATGGTACTTAATGTGTGCCAATAACACGAAGTGAAATTCTTTCTTTTGTAATTTTTTTTGGTTCATTTTTTATTTATTTATTTGAGAGTGACAGACATAGAGAGAAAGACAGATAGACGGGAAGAGAGAGAATGTGCGCGCCAGGGCTTCCAGCCACTGCAAACGAACTCCAGACGCGTGCACCCCCTTGTGCATCTGGCTAACATGGGACCTGGGGAACCGAGCCTCGAACCGGGGTCCTTAGGCTTCACAGGCAAGCGCTTAACCGTTAAGCCATCTCTCCAGCCCGAAGTGAAATTCTTGACTGAAGAAGACAAGCATAGGTTTGTGGGTATCATCTTCAACACTGAGAAGTTAACTGACAATGATGGCACAAAGTTTAAGTATATGCCACAGTACAACAAACTCTAATCACTATAAACACTAAGTAGGTATCTAGGACATATTCATTTTGCATAACTTACATGGTGTGCACTTTAATTAATCCCTTCCATTTTACCTGTCTTTTCAGACCCTTTAGTAATCAATCTACTCTTTGTTTCAGTAAGTGTTGATTGTTTCAGATTTGTCATATAAGTAACATGATATAGTATTTGTCCATTTTTGTCTGGCTGATTTTACTTACTTAATGTTCTCTAGATCCAACCATATTGTTTCTGTTGACAGAATTTCTTTTTCTTTTTTTTAAGAATATTTATTTATTTGAGAGAAAGAGTGAGGCAGAGAAAGAAAGAGACAGATAAAGAAAGAATTGGTGGGCTGGAGAGATGGCTTAATGGTTAAGGTGCTTGTCTGCAAAGCCAAAGGACCTTGGTTTGATGCCCCAGGACTCACATAAGCCAGATGCACAAGGTGGCATATGCATCCGGAGTTCATTTGCAGTGGCTGGAAGCCCTAATGTCCCCATTCACTCACTTAGCTTCTTTCTCAAATAAATAAATAAAGATAAAATATTTTATTTTTTTAATTTTTTGTCTTATTTTATTTATTTATTTATTTGAAAGCGACAGACAGAGAAGGGGGGGGGGATAGGTGGGCCAGGTCCTACCACCACTGCTGACAAACTCTGGACAAATGCAGCCCCTTGTGCGTCTGGCTTTACGTGGGTCCTGGGGAATCGAACCTGGGTCCGTTGGCTTTGCAGGCAAGCGCCTTAACCACTAAGCCATCCCTCCAGCCCAGATAAAATATTTTTTTAAAAAAGAAAGAATTGGAACACCAGGGTCTCTAGTTACTGCAAATAAACTCGAGATGTATGTGTTACTTTGTACATCTGGCTTACATGCTTTTGTGGGTACTGGAGAATCAAACATGGGTCCCTAGGTTATGCAGGCAAGCACCTTACCTACTAAGCCATCTCTCCAGCTCATGGATTTCTTTCTTGTAAAAATAGTTTTATTTATTTATTTTCTAGCAGGGAGAGAAAGAGTAAGTGAGAGCAAGAGATCTGGATTTATGTGAATACTGGGGAATTGAACCTGGGCAACAGGCTTGTAAACAAATGCCTTTAATCACTGAGCCATCTCTCCAGCTTGCCTTCTTTCATTTTTAAAGCTCAAAAATATTCCATTCCTGATATTACATCTTACAGTGTATCTATTCATCTGCCAATGGACACTTGGTTTGCTACTACACATTGTCTATTATGAACACTGCTCAGAGAATATGGGAATGTAATTATCCCTGTGAAATCATAATTTCAATTCCTCTGTGTATGTATACTCATCAGTAAAGCAACTGGATCATTCATTAGTTCAGGTTGTAATTTTTTTGGTAGAAACTTTATTAGTCTTTATTTTTTATTATCATCTGCTCCAATTTACATTCCCTGACTCTGTAATTTAAGTTCTTGTTTAGTTGTCAGTGTTAACTAGTTTCCTTATAATTATGGTTGAGTAAACAAGCTCTACAAGGATAAAAAAATTTGCCTAAAAACAATGTCTAGGATGTTTGGTTGACAGGCATCAGCCTTGACACTCCCCATAAGTGGTGGAGCGACAGTGCCATGGGCACAAGGCCAAACAGCAAGCTAAATGGTAGCCGGTCATAGAAACTGCTCACAACTCCTAACCAAAAAAATCTAGGGACTAATCAGTTTTCACAAATGTACAATTAATAAACATTGCTTAAACACCATTGCCAAGTAGAGTGCTAAACTCATAAACAATCTGGATTCCTGGTTTTCTGTTTGGTTTCAACAGGCTTTCCTATAGACTTTCAAAGCTTGGATGTGTAAAGTCTTCCTGGGTCATCTCCTGTTTTGTACTTTGGACCACAAAATGTGGAAGACTCTAATTGAAGTGAACACATTTACACAGTGGGCACCTCTGAATAAAATCCAGGTGCATAGGGAAGGGAAACAATATCTGAACTAGTTCTATAGCATGAAATAACACTTGGTATGCCAGGAATAATTTTGATTGGTTAGTATGTTTTATCAAAAACTGCATTACAAGTATAGTTATAAAAAAAAACTTTCTTTCATATTTTTTAATTTTTTGTTTTTTATAATTAACAAATAACATCCCATGACAGTTCCCTCCCTCCCACTTTCCCCTCTGAAACTCTACTCTCCATTATATCCCTTCCCCATCTCAACCAGTCTCTCTTTTATTTTGATGTTATCATCTTTCCCTCCTATTATGATGGTCTTGTATAAGCAGTGTCAGGCACTGTGAGGTCATGGATATCCAGACCATTTTGTGTCTGGAGGAGCACATTGTAAGGAATCCCACCCTTCCTTTGGCTCTTAAGTTCTTTCCGCCACCTATTCCGCAATGGACCATGAGCCTTGGAAGGTGTGATAGAGATACTGAAGTGCTGAGCACTCCTCTGTCACTTCTCAGCACCATGTTGCCTTCCTTTATATTTTATTAATAACATAAGCTAATAGTTTTTATAATAAGAGGTATATATCAAGTTAAGCTTAAATTTTTCATAAGACATTTAGCTACATACTTAAAAAGAAATTAATCACTTTCAGGAACATCTAAGTTGGCTTATTCATTTTAAGAAATGACTAAAACAATATTTAGTGATCTCACCACAAAATTTTAAAGATTAGTTAGAATTTGGCAACAGACATTCTAGTAATGAGTAATAATCACAAATTTTATTCTTTAAAGCTGGTCTAAGCAGTGAAGCAGCAAATAAAATACCTTTCTTTAACCTTACCTCAGGAAAGATTGGAGGGTTTAGGCAATTTCTAAATCCTTAGAAAACTCAATGCCTCAGAAAATTGACTCTGGTTAATTTTAATTATAACTTCAAAACATGTTGTATACAATTTGCCATTGCTTAATAGTTTAATTTTGTCATGGCCTTTTTCAAGCTTTCTAGTTCATTAATAGAGTTAATCTCCTTTAAAGTCATGCGTAGATATATGACATGGACACCAAGGAGAAACTGACTAGGGGACAAAGTATACTAAAGATGGGGGGAGGGAAGGTGGGGTGGGGTTGGGGAATATACTCAGCATAGAACATACACATTCATGAAAACTCAAAGAATAAATAAATTTAAATGAATTCACAAGTCACATACACACAATAAAGCCCCTCACTTATGATGATCTGAGGCTTATTCTAGAACCTTCCTAACATAAGGATTTTGCTTTCCCAAAGTATGCAATATCCTCCTTCCTTAATACCTCCTCCTGATGTGTGCGGCTTCATGCCAGGTCTCATGAAGCTCTGGCTGGTCTGATGTGTAGAATATGGGGAGCTCTTTAAAGTAACAGACATGTCAAAGAAAACACTTAGATGTTATGACTACATTTGCTACAACTGAGCATTGTTAATACACAATAATGACCTGTGCTCAGTTAAAATCATCAAGCTAAACAAAAATGAAATGAAAAAAATACAGCATTAAAAGGCTTATAATAAAAACTGAATGTATATTTACAAAAGATCCCAAATGTTCTGAAAGAAATTTAAAAATGTGTTTTTCATTTAATTTTCCAATCTCCCTGTTTTAGAAATCCTAGCAGACAAACATCTCAAAACAGAACAAGCACAGTGATGAGGGTGGTTCAATTGTTTTTGTAAGTTCTCTGTAAATAATTATTTCTGAAAACACATCCCAAGCCCACCATCAGTGAAGGACAATGGGGAGACAGGTCTTGACTTGCTCAGCAGAGATCCCCAGGCTAAAATGCATTCCCACCCACCATGCCTATAACACAGGGCTCCATGCAACTTAGCTCCAGACACTGTTAATCATTTCAGTATTTAAAGTGCCTCCTTGAAAAGTCTGGCTGCAAAAGTATACTTATTCATGTGGTCTAAAATATGTTCATAATTCATAAACTATTTCTTAATTAAAGACAATAATGAAGTTTCAGGAAAACACATAAGATGATCTGGATTCTCTTTCACACCACTCACTCCCTTTTCCTCTCTCCTTTGCCTCAAATACAATAGCATCAGACTCTCCAGACTCAAAGTAATTAATATCATAGAAGGATCCTCAACATAATGTGAAGAGACATAGTGCAAAGTCCTAGAGTGACATGAGAAAAAAATAATTCTTCCAATAACACCACACCACAGACAAAAATGGAGTCATAGAAGGAGAAAAGATTGACGACTAAGCTCATAGAAACCATATCCAGAGTCCACAAGAATTACAAAAATATTTCATAACCCTTGACTTTTAAATCAAACTTTATAACACTTGTATTTACAAAATAACTGTATTTTTTTATCTTGATCTTCATAATGTTCTACAAGTTCAAAAATGTATGCATACAACTGTGTCTACTTGGTGGGTAACAATGATGTCTCATGGAACAAAGCTTACCTGTTTCATCTTATTGCAACTTTTACTTTTTTTAGATGGTATACTTTAAAAACAATATAAATGAATTTTACATTACAGATTTTCAGTAACTGTAGAAATTAACAAATATTTTAAACTCAATTTTCAAGCTTAACTCATATTATTCTGGTATAAATTGCATTTTAAGTATCTGAATAATCTTTTACTTTTTGGAGGTTGCACCAAAATACATATCTGAAGCTCTCAGGTAGAAATATCTTAAATTCTGATTTAGTCACTTCAAAAATGTTCCTGAAATATTTCTTATATATTGCTGGAAATTTGTGACTATAGATAGAGCTTCTTTCTGATATTGATATATATTTCAGGTATTTCAAAGTTTCTAACACTTATAATAACAGAGATTTAACTAGAAACTATATAAATTATTATTTTTACACTAATTAAATAACATTATTTTTAGCATTGTGGACTCAATTTTGTGCCAGTGCGTATCAAAAATTAAATACAGGAGATTGGAGAGATTGCTCAGCAGTTAAGATGCTTGTCTGCAAAGCCTAAAGACCCAGATTTGATTCTCCAATAACCATATAAAGCCAGTTTCCTGTGGCTAGAGGCCCTGATTCACCCAATCTTTCTCCCCTTCCCTCTCTCTCTCTCTCTCTCTTTCATACATATAATGTTTTACCAGGTGTATTTACAGTAATATTCATTGGAAACATTAACATATTTGTACAGTATGTCGATGCCAGAATTCTTACAAACACAAAAAGTCAAGAGTAATCTGAAGGCCCTTCATAGGGATATGATGAAATAAATTGTGGGATATTAACATTGAAGAGGAAAAGGAGCATGACAGTTAAAATAACACATAAAGCTTGGCATGGTGACTCATATCTTTAATCCTAACACAGGGTAGGTGGAAGTAAGAGCATCAGAAGTTCAAGACCAGACTCAACTACATGGTGAATTTAAGGCTAGCATGAGATATATACAACCCTCATGTAGAGGAACCCTGAGTCTGATTCCTAGTACAGATAAATAAGTAAGTAAATAAACAAATATAGAAATTACAACTCCATCAATAACAAGACAATAAAAATATGGGCAACATCATAAGTGACTCAAAAAAATCACACCAACACGTAGAGGATAATTGCATTTGTGTAGAATCAAGAATAATGGCTGGAAAGAAGGCTTAATGGTTAAGGTGCTTGCCTGCGAGGCCTAAGGACCTAGGTATGAATACCTAGTACCCACATAAGCCAGATGCACAAGTTGGCACATGTGTCTGGAGTTTGTTTACAGTGGCTGGGGTCCCTGGTATGCTCATTTTTCCCTCCCTCCCTCTCTCCCTTCTTTCTTCTTTCCCTTCTTTATTCCCTCCTCTCTCTCTCTCTCTAATAAATATATAAATTTAAAAATATAAAATAAGGAATAAATGGTATGCTTACATGTTTATAGAAAATGAAATGTGTAAAAAATAAATAATTAAAAACTACTGAACTTCCCACTGCAATCAGCAATTGAAAGAACATACAGAGGGGAAGGCTCCATCCATCTCTATCTGCTGGGTTCAACTCATTGCTTCATATGTTAGAGCTTTATATAATATTCATTTACTTTGTGCTTGTAATTTACAGGTGTCACAATGAAACTTTATTGATGCTGGAGCATTTTTATCACCTTAAGCAGCTCTCAGGCATCATTTGGATGACCAGCAGCTCACTCACCCCACTAGAGAGCAGTTTCCCTCCTTCCATGCTTGAAGGAGGCCATGACCATCACATACTTTTCTCAGTTTCAGAGGTTTCTTACCCACCTTTGATTTTTAGTAAGATACTCTATTAACTCCATATATATATATAAGTAAGTAAATAAAAATATATATACACACACACACATACATATATTCCAGTCTAGTAAAGTTTCCTTCAAGGCAAGATCAGAATAATCTTATAACACATGAAATTCCAAATTTAAATGCTATAACATGATCCATAAACTATTCAGCTTTTTAATTGAGCTAAAATAATTGGGTAGCACTTCAATATTAATGTGTGTCTTTCACCTGTGACAAGTATGTCTAAATACTGTGCATTTGTGCATTTTCATATTGCATCAGGATCTACCAGGACATTTACACACAGTGTCTTATATACAACCACAGGAAAGCTAAAGGGGAGACGGAGAGGGAATTATAAACTAACTTATTGATGAAAATTTATCATCTAAGATGGCATATGTAAGGTCTCAGAGAAGCTAGAGAATAGGAGACTGCAGAGGTTCAGTAATAGAATTGGGAATTAAGTCCCTGATTTTTTATACTTCACATTCATAAGATGAATATTCTTTTCCAACCTGATGCTGAAGAGGTTAATTCATTAATTCAGACATTTCATTGTATACTTCCTTTTTCACGTTCTTCACCTTAGCCTGCTGATCATACTACAGTTATTGTGAGATTGCCAGAGAATCACATTAATTTTCTTTCCCAGTTAAGGCAATTAACTTTTTTTTTAAGTTAATTTATTAGTTTTCATTTCAGTGAATACAGGCAGTTTGGTACCATTATTTAGGCTCATCTGTGATCTACTCCCTCCCATTAGACCCTCCTTGTAGTTGCTATGCCCTTTATTATTGTTGTTGTAATATTCTGTCCTTACTGTTACTTTCATTTGTAAAATATTTCAAATTTTCTATCTTCTGGTATCTATGGGCCTTTTCGAATTCCTGGGCACGTTGATGACACATTCAGGGTTTTAAGGGCACCATTTATAGCATCAGCCTTAGCTGGACTCCTGGCTCTTCTAGGAACTATGTGTATAATCCTGGGCAAGGTGATGTTTCTCATCAATTTACTTATTTATAAGTGTAATAATAATGTCATCCAATATGTGGCTGTACTGTGGATGTCTGGTTAGTTGAAAGTTGCTAAACACTTACTATTAGCTGGAGCATGACAGGTAACCAACCAAAGCATGTTAGCTAGTCATGCTCAAGGGATGCATTGGAAAAATGTACTGGTCCTAACTTCAGGCTGTAAATAAGGTTTTATACATGGCAGTGAGCTGCTCTTCATTTGGGTAAGAATTAACACACGAAACGTATGTTAATCACACAGAGGAATACTCCTCAATGAAGAAAACTGATGTAAAGTCCCTGTCAAGTGCTTGTACCCTGAGAACTGTCTTCACACTTGACATTTGAGAGTTACAACAAAATGGACACACTAAACACCTATCTCCAGTGCTGCTTTGCTGGTAAACTTAGAGTTTCAGAAAATGACACAATTTATTCATCATCACATTCCCCAGAGACATATGTATAATAATTGGATGAATCTTCTGTTTACCTCCTTAGCTTTCTAATGTGATAGAAGTAAATAGCATTTTCCTCTGTATTGGTTGTACTTGGCAACTTGTTGCTTTTTGTAGTCTGAAGTCCTCACAAAATGACTGCATTGTAATTCATTCCAAGAAATCATTGCCAGGAAAATATTTGTCTTAGCAATTTGAAATTTCTCTCTCTCTTTTCTTTGACAGGGAAACTATATAAATTAGTATCATCCTTTTTTGCCTTTATTGTCTAAAAATTCTGGACTTATCTGCAATGACTGGTTCTTCCAAGATGAGCCATCAATCTGCATTTTTCTTTTTTTTAATATTTTTTTGTTCATTTTTTATTTATTTACTTGAGAGTGACAGACACAGAGAGAAAGACAGATAGAGGGAGAGGGAGAGAATGGGCGTGCCAGGGCTTTCAGCCTCTGCAAATGAACTCCTGGCCAACGTAGGACCTGGGGAACCGAGCCTCGAACTGGGGTCCTTAGGCTTCACAGGCAAGCACTTAACCGCTAAGCCATCTCTCCAGCCCTGCGTTTTTCTTTAATATTCAGTTACATTTCCATTTTTTCCTTTACTCTTAAAGATGCATTTTTATAATGTCTACCACCTTTGCATTTTAAAAAATATTTTTATTTATTTATTTGAAAGAGAGTGAGGAAGAGGCAGAGAGAGAGAATGGGCACACCAGGGCCTCCAGCCACTGCAGTCAAACTCCAAACACATGTACCCCTTGTGCATCTGCCTTATGTGGGTCCTGGGGAATCAAACCAGGCTCCTTGGGCTTTGCAGACAAATGCCTTAACCACTAAGTCATTTCCCCAGTCCTACATCTTTATATTTTTTTTATTTGAAATAAGTAGAGAGATTAAAAAGTGATGCCTCATTAGTGTACTATGATAAAAAATTAATTTGTTTTACCATTTCTTCCTTCATTCTCTCACTTATCATTGAACACAGTCATTTATGTAACAGAAAAACTGAACTTTGACATTATGGAAATATTCACTGTCTTTAAAGCATAAAAATATATTGAAAAAAATTATCAAGTTCAGGATAAATATATATAATCATGTATTAAAGTCATTTCTCTGAAAATAAGTCAACTATGTTCCTTGGAAAACTCTTTTAGTCTTTAAATATAAAATGAAGCTTCTATTTTTAACAAAAATATTAAAAATCATACAACTACATGAATGAAAACTTCTTTATCCTAATCTCCATGATTCCATAGATAACTAGAGATTTTGAAACTATTCAAAGTTAAGTTCAGTACTTCTAGAATATTCCTTTGGCTATCCCAATATTGTAAATTCCATCTTTGAAGGCAAATAAATAGGGGAGGAAATGCTGAAATGTCATTTAAAGTAAAACAGATGAGTAAGTCATCAATATTAAAAGGAACATTCCCAATAAGGGTTACAAAAGGTCTTTAAAAATTTCATTCATTATGAGTACAAGTGTCTGTTATTACTATAATACCTTCAGTTTATAGATTCTATATCATTGAGAATTCTGAAGATTTGCCTAAAAACTAAAGTTCTTTGGCTACCATACATCCAGTCTGTGCACAGAAGCCAGGAAAGGAAACATTCCATGGTTGCACTATAAATGTCTCCTGACAGCTTAATTTTTTTCCTTCTCCACTCAACAAGCAAGGTTTTAACAGACAAAATTCAGTTGCATCCCTCAAAAATCTTGTACTCAAAAAAAACAGTACAAATACCAGACTTCTAATTGCATGCATAAAAATCCCTTGGAGGTCAAATCAAGAAAATATCTTTGTATGATTCTGTAATACACTGCAATAGTGACCTAATGGCTGTCATGTGTTAAATCTATACCTTGAGCCAGATATTTTGCATAAATCATCTCATTTAATAAAACTAACATTGGAAAATACGTATTTCTACTTCCACATCTTGACATAAGGACTGAACTTCAAAGTGTGGCCCAAGATCACAAAGTTATTAACTGCCAGACCCAGATTCCAAACTCGTTCTGATTTCAGAGCTCTTCCTCCCACTCAGTGCCACCACCTGTTACCACTCTAAACTCTTCCTGCCATACAGATCTTAACATTTCTTCCATGGGAAAAGATGATGGGAGAGAACATTGGCAAGACTTCAGATTATAACGGGTTCATGTTTCCTGTGGTATTTTTAACGGCTGTTACACTCACTTAACCATGTTGTTTTGAACTGGACACACAGCAGCTGGGAAAATACATTTCTTAAAGAAGTTGTCTATATGCATCAGCCATATTTTTAAAAATCTCAATTCCAGATGTTACTGTTAAATTATGTAGATGTTACAAAATGACCATCTAGAATGTTAGAGACAAAAGAAAACCAAACTGGAAAATGATTTCAAAAGAGAAATTAGTGAAGACAATAATTTAATGGCTTTTTTCTCATTTTCAGAGGACTGATTATTCCTCTGATTTATTTTTATTTATTTTTACTATAAACACATGAAAAATCTCTCCAAACTGCTGTAATAAAGTTTTAACATTAAGTATTTTCCGGCTTTGGCATCTATCACCAGTTTTCAAGACAACATTCTGGGTCTCTGGTTTTGGATTAAGTGGAGATCACAGAGATTACCCAAGAAATGAAATACAACAAATAAAAAATTATTTACATGCTAATAATCTGTCTACCAACATTTTGATGTGCATCCAATAATCAGAATCAAGTATAATAGCATACCACCTTATTTCTGATGCTCATAGGATTTTGGTGTAGTTGGAGTAAATAAATGAATGATTTGTGCAAATATTACTGCATTTTAGTGTTCCCTTCCTGTCACAAATTTAATAGACAATTAAAGGCTAGCTGGTTCACTGGATGTGATTGTCAAACTAGCACGTCAGGATCCATTTTCTCTTCCCAGGCATGGCTTATCTGATTTGGCTGCCTGCATGCACGACCTTACATTTATGTGAAAAATAAGCTGAGGAGGGAAAGGCACACAGGAGGGAGCCCTTGTTTCCCTGCTCAAGCAGCAGCTTTCAGTAAGGACTATCACATGGAAGCAACTTTCTACCTCCTAATCATCTATGAAAAGACAGAGATTTTATGTGAGATGACTGCATGTAAAATATAAAGACACTTTTTCAAAGCAAATATAGAAGACATGCATGCTGTCTTATCTAAAAGAAAATAAGCTAACAAGCAAAAGCTATTTTGTATTCCTACCTCAATGAACATCCTTTCATTATTTTTCTTTGGGGAGTTCTATGAGTTATAATGATATCAGTAGGAATGAAGAAGGATGCCGTTCTGAGTCTCTAGCTGTCCTTAACCTTTCAGCTTCCTCATAGGCTGACTTGTTTATTTCTGCTGCAGCTGTGAGTGCTGGATGGAACTGGAGGGACCATCTTTTTCAAAATGACCCCGATCCTTTCTCCAGGGCAAAATATCAATGCATTGTTTTGCTTGGCATATAGTTTACTCATTATTCCTGACCTAATTGTTTTCTGTATTTTCATTTACCTTATACTGTTCAAGTCATCTCATTTAGAAATACAAGCATCATGTTAATTATGACTTGATGTGCTTCCAACTTTAGAATCTTAAAAGACCTGGAGATGAGATGTTTTCTATGATGTTCAAACAAACTTTGGTACATTGGAAACACTAACATCATTTCTCTTCATATTCTGCCATTGTTTCCTTTTCTGGTAAAAAATTATATATATATATATATATAATTTGACTGAAAAATTACTTGTGCTATTTTCAGCAAAGAAAGGCAACAACAGTGCTATTTTCCAATTGTAGGGATAATAGTGTCCCAAACTATCTTTTCCCAGGTTTAATGGGTGGTATTAGGCAAGGGAGGGTCAAGGATGACTGATGTCCCTGGCTCTTGCATGGGACACATGTGGGCCTTGGCTAGCTTTAGCGAAGTTCTTTATGCAAGAAGAAACGCAAGAACACTTCATGTTGACCCACACACCATTTGCCCTCATTTGGTTCCTTTTCTGCTAGGTTATCCTCTTGAGAATACTGCTTGCATTCTTCTGTCCACACTGTGATGCTCTTGGTGGGCTCCTGTTTCTACCTTTGTTTGCCAGTGTAGTCATGCTTTGCTAACATATGGACATGGTCCAAGAAATGCATTGCTAGATGAGGTCATTATTGTGTGCACAACATAGGATGTAATACTACGAATGCATATGGTATACCTGTGACATACCTTGGCTACTGGATCATGGTGACCAAAACAACACAACTGTTCATATTAAGTGAAACACAGAAGAGAATAATGCAATCATAAAACACAAGTTACATGAAGCTGCTTCTAGTTTTACACAGAATCCCTTTGTACAGTTAACACATTTAATAACCAGAAAGAGATCATCTTATAATAATGCTAAAAGGATAGTATAGTGAACACATAAATCAGAAGCAGTCATGCATTATCAGTATCTCTCTCTCTCTCTCTCTACATATATATATATATATATATGTATATATATATATATATATATATATATATACAGCATAATTCACAGTACAATCAGTTTGCTTACATCCATATCACCACAATCAGGAGTCATGTGTTAGGCTAGGATTTTGGGTCAGGCACAATGTCATTAAACAACAGGAAATTTTAAGCTATGTTGTATTCTTACAAGCTGCTCCTAGTATATGCAGTCTGTCCTTGTGCATTGCACACAGCAAGACTCTTGTGAGCAGCTCCTGGGAAGAGCTCGCTCTGTTAGTATGACATGCTGACTGGGGTCAGCTACTAAAGACTGTGTCCTGGCACCGGATGAAACACTCTAAGGGCTGAAGATCTATATTTGGGTTCCATTCATTCTCTAATGGTTTTAGGGAACCCATGTCCTAAAAAGTAAATACATATGATTTTCTTACTGTTTAGCCAGCAAGGAGAGTACAGCAATGTGCTCACTGGCCAATTTGTGACAGTAAACTCAGAAAACACCCTGGGCTTATTAAAATAAAACAAGAGACTAATGGAGAGAGGGAGTACAGATTTGAGAAGAAGAAAGTGGGGGAGGGGAGGGAATTATCGTGGTTTATTGTCTGTAAGTATGGGAGCTGTCAATAAAAAGGAGAAAAAAGTTATAAATCAATGTAAAGACATTACATCCCTATGGCAAAAAGGGAAGAGGGGCTAAAATACTGCCCTTCTAGTGCTGGAGGCCCTCTGTTTAAAGAGTGACTCACATGTGATCACTATGTGAAGACCAAGGCAAAACAGGACATATTTTATAAGACAAAGGAAAATCTCCAAATAAAAGTTTCATTCCTTATTCCTATTTGAACAATCACTTGATCATAATTTTATTATATGAGGAAAGAATTATCCTCCTCTAAAAATCTGTTTTTGTGGTATTTCTGTAAAGTAGAGGTTTCTCTTCTTATTTTTCTAAATTTTCTTATTTTTTAAAATGGAATATTCACATTCTGAAACTATTTTATAGCTTACTACAGAGAGCACTGCTACTTGATTTATTCCACTTTCAGTAGCTGAAATGATATGATGAGTCAAATCAACTTCTATGAACACAACTTGACTTGCCTCCCTTCACTCCTCCCACACTTTCTACCTGGCAACCAGGCAGTTCCCTGGATATGTTTTCTCTCCCGCACTCTCGTTCTCCCTGTTCTCCAAACCTCCATATTTAACCATCATTTCCCCTTCTTCTGACATATACCCAGGTCTTTTTGTTTATTATTTTTATTTATTTATTTGAGAGTGACAAAAGAGAGAGAAAGAGGAAGAGAGAGAGAATGGGCACACCAGGGCCTCCAGCCACTGCAGACGAAGTCCAGATGCGTGCGCCCCCTTGTGCATCTGACTAACGTGGGTCCTGGGGAATTGAGCCTCGAACCTGGGTCCTTAGGCTTCACAGGCAAGCACTTAACCACTAAGCCATATATCCAGCCCAAACCAGGTCTTTTTATTAGCTGGAATATCTTAGAATATCTTAGCCACCTTCTCCTCTTTGAGAAGCTTTATCTGATTCACTTCATGTCATACATAATGCCAAAAATATAATATGCTTTATTAAATTCATAATAACACAGTGTTTGCCATACAGATGGTTCTCAGTATTTGTTAATGGAAAAGTAGATGCTAAATATTGAATTATTGCCACCATCTATATAAATTTATGACTTTCATAATAGCTAATCATTTGTTGGTTGAACTGAAACCATCTTCCAGTCATATTTTTACTGTCTTATCTTTTGAGTAAAACATTTGCTTAGTCATGATAAAAATGTAAGCTGCTTTCCTGTAGCTAATTCAACACAAATTTTATCTTGTTATGAGATAACTGAGTACAACATAACAAATTGTAAGTAAAAAGGAGCAAAATGATTTTCATCCACTGAAATAATGTGCTGATAAGAAAGAAGGCAAATTTAAATCACTGGCATGTGTTTTTTTCTGTTTTTCTAAAAAGCAATAGGGGTTTTTTTTTGTTTTGTTTTCCTTGCCATAAGCTTTATTTTTTCACCAATAATCTTGAAATACAGTGATTTATTTTGAGAATGGTGGATAACTGCTATAAGTTGATATCAGGTTTAAAAATACATAGAATAGGGCTGGAAAGATGGCTTAGTAGTTAAGGTGCTTGCCTGCAAATCCTAAAACGCATGTTGAACTATCCAAGTCCCACATAAGCTAGACGCACAGTGAAACTTGCACATGTACACAAGGGAGTGCACGTGCATCTGGAGTTCAATTGCAGTGGCCAGAGGCCCTGACAAACCAGTTTTCCCTATCTCTCTCTCTCTCTCTCTCTCTCTCTCTCTCTCTCTCTCTCTCTCTCTCTCACACACACACACACACACACACACACACACACACACACACACACAAAGGCCAGTCTGTGGGCTTGCCTCAAAAAAAAAAAAAAAACCTGGAATACCTCTAAAAAGATGGTAGCTGTGACTCTGTAACAGTGAATGTTATACATGTGACCAGGTTCCACATATGAGCGACCTGGAAAGAATATCTGGAAACACAGATGTATAGATGTATGCTTTGTATTCTATGAAGCAATCTGCACTGCGACCTAACATCACTACTAACCAGTGTTACCCCAGCATCTACTAGCTTCCCATAGCTTCTGACAGAATCCTGATGAGTCATAAGAAATATTTGTGTCTGCTATCCTCTCCCCACAGAATCAGTAAACATATACAGTGTGACTCACTTTAGCTTAATCTCACCATATCACTAATTCAATAATAAAAGTTTAAAAAAGAATACAACTACCACAAATCATGGTTTTAGTGAAAGGGTTTGATTTACTTTGGATGAGTTTTACACAAATATCACTTATAACTAAGGTTATATTTTGGATTGTTTAAACTTAGGAAGTAATTCTATCTGTACTTTTGCATATATTAGTTTAAACCATATTAATGTGCATTTTGTTGACTAAAAGTAGTGAAATATTGGCATTTTAATATGGCTCAAACTAAGAGTAGGGTTGGTTTTAGAAGGCACTTATCAGATGAATAAGAAAATAAATAATTCTTATTGCTAGACGAAGCTAAATAACAAAGATACAGAAGGAAAATATAATTTTCTAACTTGTAATATTGCCAGAGTTGCCTTTCTACTTCTCAAAATGATTATCATAGGATTTTGCTACCCATGATTACAATTTAAATCGTATGTCCTATGTACTTCTCAGGTAGCAGGCTTCAGCAGTTATTCACTTATACATTTTCTGTAAAAATATTTGGCAGACAAAATGATATGGTGCAAAACAATACATGCCCTCAGGCTAGAGCACCTCAAATGCAGATTATTTTCCAGCTTTCATTCTTAGCAGGGGACCTGGTGAAGTACCTTGTTAAGTTAGCTTATAAAGTGTAATCATAACCATCCACTCCTGGGTTACTCATCTCAAGAATTTTCCTGGATAGCTTGAGTGTTAAGATAGTTTTGCTGAGAAGCAAAGTATATTTTATTAACCTCAACATTCTCTGTTGCATGTTCATGTATACTTGGGCAATACAGATAGCAGCATGTTATCCATCTTATGTGAGGCTGGTGGACAGGCATTGGCACACTCTCAGGTCATTTCCAGGAGAGACAATCTATGGCAATTATTCATACAGCAGTACATAGTCCTTGTGACCAGTGGAAAAATACACATTTAGAAGATGGTTGATTGGACCTAAGGGTCTCATTTATAAAATTCCTCATTGGAATGACTAAACTGGACATTAATGTGGAACACTTACCGCTACATGACCTCAAACACATTCCTGAGCTTTCACCCTTAAAGTGATAATAATGAAAGTATGGGCTTCAAATGTCCCCAAGGCTTGATGAGGATCAAAGAGAAAAGAGTATAACCAAGTGGCCTATCACTAAAAGCACTATAGAAAAGTGGTGAAGGCCAGCATTATGGATGACAAAAACATTAGTTTATCTACTAATCTTCCTTTTTCTATGGGACTCATGTTTTAACTGGAAGGCTTTAGAATTGACTTGGTAACATGAAATAAAACTGACGGAATTAATCACTTCTCGGACTTTTAGTGAACTTACCCAATCACAGAAAAAAAATCGCCACATAGTCTCACTCATCTACAGTACCTAACCTGAATCTACCCAAGATGCCTTACATACCCAGCAAGCTTCTCATGGACTAGACAATAGGATGGGTGAGGAGGGAGGGGAGTGAAAGGGAGGGGGTAGGAAACACAAATCTAGACCCAAATGGCAATGGTACCATAAAATTCTACTTCCTAAAAGGCAGACCAAATGGCCGAACCTTCACCAGGCCCTTAGAGGGAATACCTGAGCCACAAGACACTGGAGAGGGTATGATGAAGACTGACCTTAATCTTCTACAGTCTCTCTCTCTCTCTTTCTCTTTCTCTCTCTCTCTCTCTCTCTCTCTCTCTCTCTCTCTCTCTCTCTCTCTCTTTTCTCTCTAACTCTTGTATATTAGTCATCTTTACTCCTTTTATAGGCACTGACCTGTAACTCCCAGTACCAGCATGTGGCCATCATCCACAATGAGCTTTTGATCAGAGAGACCTACAAGGTTTCCTAAAAGAAAGACAGATTTCTGTCAGAGTATTTGATGACCCACCAAAGATTACTGGTAAGACCCAACTGCCAATGACACCTTATGTGGTTGACATATAAAATGGAATGGCATGGCTGGAAGCTGGAAGAGAGTCAGTCCCCAGACAGTCAGCGCGTCTAGTGCCAGAAGGTGCTACATGGGCAACTGGAGAAAAATGACCAATATCTGTCCAAGCAACTCATGGTCTCACCTACTTAGCAGCAAATAACCTGTGGTGCTCACACAAGTGCAATAGTGGCACACAGCCCTGGTAGGAAACCAGCTGCTCTTGATTCAACTAACTGGTCCCTTCAGTGGTACGGGACCCATAGCTGGAGCTGGGAAACAAGTCAGAATCATATCCAAACATAAGTCCACTCTCCACTATCAAGCAACCACCAATCGTGGGCTACAAGAAGGCATACACCTATTAAATTCTCTATTAAAAAAGTAAGGGTTATTTCATTTGTCTGGTGCTAACTCCCTCTCTGTTGGAGAATCTGCTTCTCTTTTCCAGATAGATGTAGATCCTAAGGAGAGAGCTGCCCCAACATACCTCAAAAGGGCCTCAACTGAAACTAAGAAAAACTGGAAAAACAAGCAAACCAGGTACCAGCACAAGGGTGAAGGAGATCAACACAGAGAAAAATCAGCTCCTACCAAATCAGAGATCCAGAGATCCAGAAGCCCCCAACACCTCATCACTGAAGCAGACCAAAAATGAACCCAACATGGCTTGGGTAAATTTTGCACAAGAGGGGGCAGAAAGAATGTCAGAGCCACATGTTGGGTCATGATATGCAGAGACATTTATCTTACCCATAACTGTGAGCTAACTCCACAGCACATGACCCATATACCTCAACAAGGAGGGGCCAAGGGGAGGGGGTATGTAATAGATGAGCCTAATAATGGTACCAAATTGACTGTATTGGCTTAGTACTACTTAATAAAAAAAGAAAAAAATATTTAAAAAAATTACCCCCCCAAAAAAAAAACTGATGGAATTAATCAAATCTTGTTGACCTACCACCAATGGCCTGTTCCAAAGAAGTTAAACATGACTTTAAATGGTACAAGATGAGTGAAAACTCAGAAGTGAAAATGGGCAGCATCTTCAGCCCAGGACTATGCAAAACTCACACACATCGTTGGGACTGCTGGCAGGTGAAGGTTCTTGTTTTTCCCACGCCCTGAAGATTTTCCAAATAAAAATGTCACATGCAGAGGGAAACTTCTAGCTTTGTACCTTTCTGGAGCTTTGAGGACACATTGTGGATTTTCAAATCACTAGCTATGTAGTCCTAGGAACTCACTGCACCACCTTTTCCATATCTTTAAAATGAGACAATTATCTTTTACCTATAATTCTTTCCCAATGGTAACTGAAATTACTATAGCCCCAAAACCTTATATCAAAAAAATCCCAGAAATAGGACAATGGTGATAGCTCAGTGGAGAAACCATTTATCACACAGTGTGAGTACCTGTGTTCAGCTCCCCAGACCCCATGAAAAATATGGAAGCTGTGGCAGGCCACTATGTTCCCAGGTCTATAGTGAAGTGAAAGCAGAGACAGGAGAATTTCCTGGAAGCTCATGGACCAGATGCTCTGTCTCAAACAAGGTGGAAGGCAAGGACATATCTAGCCCCACAGTCATGCTTTGACCTCCACATATGTGCTGGCATGTGAATGCCCACATTCACAGAACATGCTCACATATATGCACATACATACATCATGCACACAGACATGCAAAACAGAAATACCTCATAAATTTTCAATTATACATTGTTGTGAGTTCTGAATGGCATGAAGAAATCTCATAGTATCTTGTTTTGTCTAGATTTATCCCACTTGGGGCATGAATGACAGTGTATCCACACTAAGTACCAGCCCATTAGGCACTGCATCACCATCTGCAGCATCAGATTAACTATGGTATTAGCACAATGCATGTGTTCAAGTAAATCCTTAAATATGTAATGAGAATCCCAAAGTATGAGTGCTAAGTTGACAATTCTATTATAATATACTGTATAATTGATCTGTTTTATTATTTATTGTTATATCTAATCTCTTATTGTGCCTAATTCATAAATTAATTTTTATAGACATGTATGTATAAGAAAAACCGTGGTAATAACAAAGCTCAGAACTTGTTATAGTTTCCCAGATCCACTGTGGGAGGGGCTTGGAAACAAAACATCCTCCTGCCAAATAATCAAGGTGGAATATTATATGTGAGTTCATACTTATAAAATTCTTAGATAACATCTGTGGAAGAAGTTATGTGTAATCAGCATTAGCTGTCACTGTTATTGATCTGGGCCTGTGCTAACCTCTCATCAGCACTCTAACCCTCCCCTTGTCATTCTGGCTGATGGTCCTCCAAAAAGTCTGTGATTGTTTTGCTTATGTCTTTAATCCTGTTTGTAGCCTCTGACCACCCCTATAACACTCCACAAAACAGTGCAGTATAACTCTGTTTCCCAGATGCTCTCCACTCTCCATTCAGCCCGATTTAGCCCAGCTTTTCCATGGCTAGAGGGTGGTCTGTGTTAGCTACAACTAAGGCAAATTGCTATTATGTATAGTTTACATGGGAATTGCCCTACAGAGTGTAATATGCTCTACAGTCTAGCCATGTGAACTGGCCAGGGCACATATTAGATAGTTGATGTGTCTGTGAAAAGGCAGAACTATGTGACAGCCAAATCCAGTGAATATCCAGGAGGAAAACATATGGTGCTTTTGCATCTCCTTCCTTATAGGTTGTTACACAAGTTTCTTCTGTTTCTCCATTTTAGAAGAGCCTTGTATATACAACACTGTAACATCGAGATAACTGGGTATCTGACTAGTATTTCCTGACGACTCCACTCTCATTTGTTTCTCTGAGCATCTTTGTTTTCAGCAGTATGAATTTCAAAAGTACTTCCTGATATTTTATATGTTAAATATTTCTGTGTGTGCATGGAAGAGGAATCTAAAGTGTACTATTGGAATAGAAGAATGCAATCTTCATACTTTTATCCTTATAAGAAAGGTGCATTTAAAAAATATTTGTTTGTTTGTTTGTTTGAGAGAGAGAGAGAGAGAGAGAGAGAGAGAGAGAGAAGGAATAGATGTGCCAGGGCCTCTATTCACTGCAAATGAACTCCAGACATATGCGTGACTTTGTGAATCTTGCTTACATGGGTACTGGGGAATCGAACCTGGGTCCTTTCACAGGTAAGCCTCTTAACCACTAAGCAATCTTTTCAGCTCTGAAAGGTGCATTTTTGAGACATAATAATAAGACACCTTAAATTAATTAAGTATTTTTCATATGTGAAACACTTTATAAACTAAGTATTTCAAGGACTCTAGCTACAACTAAACCACCTATATTCTGGAGGAACTGTATAATCTTCAATGCTAGGAGACACATTCATGTTACATGGTCATGATTGGACTAATGTGGTCACTATAATACCCCCATTTCCATCAAGCCCACACATGATATCGTGTTACACCCTTAACATATCATCCCAAAGGATATCCTCTGGGACACTTTTTTTTTTAAGTAAGTATTGGTTTTGTATCTTCCTTCTCCAGTAATTTGCAATTCTAAGGATTACAATAATACCAGGTGATGAAAAGGGAAAGGAAAATATTCTGTCTCAATATATAAAATTCTGTCACATAGGAAATCAAAATAATATCAAAGCTATATGTACAGTTAACTCAAAGAAAACTATCTTCAAGAATTAATGGTGGTGTCTCCAGGGATTTTAATATGAGATTGCCATATTTCAAAAGCAAACTCAAAGGGAATCTAATTTTCATTGAGTTGCTTTCCAGCAGAGTGGGAAGGGCTGCAGTAATAAGGAAAGAGATACACTTGTAAATAACTTAAAGGTCTCTATATGAGGGAATAGAAGTGCAATCTCCATGGAAACCACAAGTATTTCCTTATCAGTCTAGCATCAATCCACGTAAATTAAAAGCAATAATCCTAGTCACAGAAAGAGAAAAATCTCATATAATGGAAAACCCCTGATTATAATTTTAGTGCTACAATCCCTAAAGCATTATCCATACAGTCTCTACTCCTCAGCATTAATAATGAAAATTCTTTCTCAACCACCATCAACCTATGTTTCTTCAATCAAAACCACTGGGAGATTCAGTTCACAAAAGCATCCAAAGATTTCTAAGAGCAAAATATAAGACTCTTTCTTTAGTTACAAGTATCTCAAGTCCCCGACATGCTTTCCTTAAATAACCAACTCTTCACCTCCCTAGCTACAAACTACAAAAGTTGGAAATATCTGAGCACCAAGCCAAGAATAGAGACTTTAGAATAAGAATCACCAGGAATGCATGTTTAAAACACACTTCTTGAGCCCATCCCAAATGTACTGAATTAAAGCCCATCCCAGAAGTAGCTTTTTCAAATGGTCCTAGGAGGTTTTCAAGTGAAACCAACTTCTCAGTGTTATCTCTAATTGACAGTCTTTAGTAGGAGTTCCCAGTAGCATCTAGGATAACTGTTTCCCAAAGAGGCCATACTCTGTGTATGATAGTAGCTCTTGGTGGAGCGGGCTTCCTGTGGCATAGTGGTGAGGCATGTATAACTAGCTGTGCCCACTAGAGCTTTTCATCATGACTGGACTCACAAAATAATGGAAGCTCCCTGGGGTCTGCTATTTCATTCCCTGTATCGCTTATCACTAAACTTAACATCTTTCTCTCAAACAGGAGAATCAGGCCCCTGCTGTGCTCTCCCTCAGCTCTGATGATACAAAATCATTCTTGTAAAATGAAACTCTAAAAGTCTTTACTCCATACCTCCTTCAGTTTGTAGCCAGGATAACAACACACAGGTTTGCCTTCATGATCCTCCCTCATCTTTCATTTGCTGGGCCCTAATACTTTATGCCCTGGCATTATAGCATCTCACAGTCAGCTTTTCCTCTCCCTTTGAGTGCAAGCCCAAGATGCTAGACCACAGCATGAATGTCTTTCTTGGTAGTAGTTGAATCTTGTAATTCTGGGAACTGGGTGCAGCCCTGAAGTACCCTTACAGTTAATCCACATAGTAAACATTTGTGGGTCTCTTAAAAGCTATGTGTGCAGATCTGAGAATTGGAGGGTAGTGAGTTGAAATGCCTGAACAACAAAGTCACATAAACTAGCAAGGATGATAAAGTTATGACGAGAGAGGGAGAAGGAAGGTAAGGCATTTATAATGATGGTATCATTAGAGAAAGGAGTGTACTTTCAGAACACAGGCTGAATTCAAGAGCTGCATATCCTTCTTTAGATAAACAAAGAATTTGCCTAAAGTATTTCTCAACCTTAAAATGATACTCCCTCCACCTGAAACATTTCAGAATGTCCAGAATGTTATGACATATATCTCCATCATTCCCCAGATAAGTGACAATATAGTAAACCTAGATTGATTTGATTTATTGGTCACAAGATGATTCTTGGTTAATATTCTATCCTTAAATCATCAAATTTTGTTTAATTGGAGTGTGATAATTAAAACATGTTTATTTATTTTTAAGACTTGTATTATTTCATAATATCTTATTTCATGAATGAGCCTTAAAAGACTCAGTTTTCTTATTTTTTCAAGTATTTTATTTGTTTACAAGTAGAGAAGAGATAAAAGAGAGACAAAGAGAGCAAGAGTGAGAGAGAGAGAGAATTGGCATTACAGGGCTTCCAGCTACTACAAACAAATTACAGATGCATGTGCCACTGTGCATCTGGCTTTACACGTGTTCTTGGGTGTGGAGCCTGTGTTGTTCGGCTTTGCAGGGAAGCACTTCAACCACTACTGAGCAATCTCTCCAACCTCTTTTGTTTTTATTTTTTACTTAGGTTTATACTTAAAGGATGATATGAAGGTCTGGATGAAAACCAAGAATATGCATTTGAAATTATAGTGAATACTTAGATAATATACTCCAAAATAAAGTTTCCTAGAAAAATATTGATACCTATCAGCTAATGTAAAGGAATATACAAATGCAATACGCATATTAATTAAATATGTGATGCAATAAGAAAGCCATTTCCTCCTTGGTATTCTGTCCACAAACCTAAAAGCCCAATTAATTATATGAAAACATCAGGCAAGTCTAAATTGAATAATATTTGACAAAATATCTTTTTAGCACCTCTTAAAATATCTCCTAAAGCTGTCATATATCAGAGATGATGAAGGGTATGCAGTGTATAATGCTGAACTGGATAACAGAAGAGAAAAATATGTCATTAATGATAAAGTCAATGAAAATGGAACTAAGTCGGTGCTTAGTTAATAATAATGCATAAGTGTTAGTCTTTTAATTTTGATGAATTCATTGTGTAAGATATTATCTATAGACACAGCTGAGTGATATGATTCCAAACTAGAAAGGGTTTTGAAAATGAATGTGTGACTTTGTTTCTGGTCATAGTAGGTTATGAAACCAGGCCAACACTTCCAATGATGACAGCTAAACAAATTGGATTAAAAAAATAAACACAAAACATCTGCTTAAAACCACTGCAGAGCTCTCAAGATGAGGGATAATCTTCCCAGTCTCAAAAATGGTGTTGAGGGCTGGAGAGATGACTTAGTAGTTGTGGTGCTTGCCTGTGAAGTCTAAGGACTCATGTTCAACTCCTCAAATCCCATGTAAGCCAGATGCAAAGTGACCCAAGTATGCAAGGATGCACATAAACACAAAGGGGTGCATATATCTGTGGTTTGATTGCAGTGTCTTGGGGCCCAAACGTGCCAATTCTCTTTCCTTCTCTTTTCTCACTCTCACTTTCTCACTCTCGTACACACACACACAAATAAGCCAAGTCTTTTGGACTGGCCTCAAAAAGAAAGAAAAAAAGATGGTGTTGGGAGGATGGGCATACGGAGATAGCTTTGGTCCTGTGGGAATTTTCCTGTCCCAAGGACATGGATGAGAAAAGACCAAGCAGTGTTTCTGACAGCCTTGCTGTGTGAAAGGGCAAAAGTTGGAGGTTAGGACTTGAAAGAGTTCAGTAAACTCCACACATACTGGAGTAGACTCTGAAAACATGCAGCCTGGGAATGAGCATAACTGGAATGAAAATAGCTGCTCCCCATAGCTTTGAATCATCTTAGTGTCCCCAAATTTTAATTTATAAATTGTTTGCAAAGGATCTAGGAAGAAAACTGAGAAAAATCCTCTCAGAGAGAATATAATATCTTCATCCTTCAATTGGTTCTGCATATACACATTTAAATATTTTGTAATTTATTTATTTACATGACAAGAATGGAGATAGGTAGAGAGAGAGAAAGAGAGAGAGAGAATAAGGGCATGTCAGGGCCTCTAGCTGTTGCAAACAAACTCCAGACACATGTGCCACCTTATTCATCTGGCTTATGTAGGTCCTTGGGAATCGAACTTTGGCCCATTGGCTTTGCAGGCAACTGTCTTAACCACTAAGCAATCTTTTTAGCCCCATATAATGAACTTTCTTAAATATAACATAGCAGGACATGTCAGAACATTTTATGCCAGTATAAAAAATAAGCCAAGAACTAGTAAATTAGATCCATAAAGGTCAGATAGAAATAGAGATTCTTAAATAATTACTTCATGGTTAAGGAAATTAAGACATAATATTGATAGATTGAATGCAAATTATAAAGTTAAATTAAGTTTCCCATAAAAATATAATCTGGGGGCTAGAGAGATGGCTCAATAGCTAAAACACTTGCCCAAAGCCTGATGATACAGATTTAATGCCCCAATACCCACATAAACCCAGAGGCAGAAAGTGGCCTATGCATATGGAATTCATTTGCAGTGGCTAGAGGCTTTGGCATATCCATGATCTCTGTCTGTCTTTCTTATTTCTCCCCCCACACCCTCTCTTTCCTTGCAAATGAATAAATAAATAATTGTTAAGTGTAATTTTTCAAGGTAAAATTAGAAACTCTAAATTTCTATTTAAAAATACATATATGGAATTATACAGGAAAGAGAATAAGAAGAAGCAATATTTATAGAGCTTCCTGCTGAATTATTTCTCAAACTGATTAAAGAAACCACTTGCTTGTAAATATAGCAAACCAAGTGAAATCCAATCCAGAATATAACATGAGTTAATCTGCACAGCATTGCTGGCAGAACTCTGCAGTGGCAGCCATGTTTTATTTTGAAACACAATGTGGCACCAACAAGTCATAAATAGCTATTTAAATAAGTATGTATTGTTAGTATTTATTATATTGAGCAGTGCAGACTTGAAGTGTCATACCTAAGCTACTAGGGGAAAAAAAAAGCAAATGTTTGTTTGCAGTGGCTGGAGGCCCTGGCATATTCATTTTCATTCCCTCTCACTTTTCTCTCTCTCTCTCTCTCTCTCTCTCTCTCTCTCTCTCTCTCTCTCTCTCTGTCTGTCACTCTCAAATTAATAAAAAAATGAATAAAAATATTTTTTAAAAAACATGTCTTAGAACATTTGATATTTTAAGCTGTTCTATTCAAGAACATTAATGTCAAAGGGAATAATGGACCTGTTCAAGGTCCCACAAAGATCTAGTCCATTGTATTTTTTTTAATGTAACAACATCTCAGAATTAGGAATCTTTGTAGGGATAATGGATCCAAAAATACTCTGCACTGCTCCTCTAAACTATTTTAAGATTAGTATATTACCTGTAAAAGGATAAGGGCTAGAAAGATGGCTTAGTGATTAAGATATTTGCCTGCAAAATCAAAGAACCTAGGTTTGGTTCCCCAGTACCCACGTAAAGCCAGATGCACAACATGTGCCTGTGTGTGGAGCTCATTTGCAGTGGCTAAAGGTGCTGGTGTGCTCATTTCCTCTCTCTCTCTCTCTCTCTCTCTCTCTTTCTCTCTCTCTCTGAAATAAATAAGTGAAAATAAAATAATTTTTTAAGAATATACTTCTACCATATAAAAGAAGCATTTCTATGAAATCAGAACATCCGGATTCTTACATCAGTTCTGTTATCAGAAAAACTGGGAGTCTTAGATAATACCCCCTGCCTTCCCTGAACTTACTCTTTTTTTTTTCTAAAAGGCAGCATCTTCTACAATAAGAAACTATGAAAAATGAGCAGACAGCCTAAGAGAAGCCTGAGGATGCAACGCCATCAGCTGCCTCACAATCCTGCCTCCCTTCCTACACCTCAAACTGTGAACCAGAATCAACCCTTCCTACCTTCAGTTGTCTTTGCCAGGCATTTTGTCATAGCATTGAGAAAAGTAACTAATACAGTGGTACAAATCTTTCCCATGATGTGGGACAGCAGCAAGTCATGGCTCCTAATCACCCACACACCACAGGAGAAGTAATCAGTACTCCACAGTGCACTGGGATGGCAGCATTTGAGGAATACTGTGTTTTCACATTTCCTACCTACAAAGTGTGCACCTATGTCTCCTGTTCTCATGCAACCTCAAACTTTGCAGTTTCAATGCAGTGTTCAACAAATTATATGAGCTACCCACGATGCCACTATAAAATGAGCTTTGTATTAGATAATTTTCTTCCATGGCAGGCAGATATAAGAGCTATAATCATATTCAAGATTTATAAGACAAAACAACAGTGTCTGGTACAATGACTATGTTAAATGCCTTTTAACTTATGATGTTTTCAAGTTTTGATTGTTGCTTAGGTCCATAAACCCATTATTTGTTGAGAAGAATCCATTTAAGTAAATAGCACAAAAAAGGATAATTCATATATACTAAGTGAAAACAGGCTAGGATGATATAATAAATAAGTATTAGGAAACTCAAGAGTGAGTAAGTGAGTTAAAGATTAGGTATTTGAAAGTAGATTAAGGAAAAAAAAATACCAGATATCATTAGTATAGTAGCAGCAATAACAAAATCAATGATGCTTATAGAGTTGCTAGTATACATATTAGCACTCTTCACGTGCTTGAAATACAATAATTCAGCAAATAATCCTAACAACCAAATACAATAATAGCCATAATTATTTATCCCAATTTAGAGAAAGTAAAACTAAGGCATGAGAATCTAATTAACAAGACCAGGAGTACACAGCTATTATCGATGAAGTTATAACTTTGCTCAACAGCTTAAAACTGATGAATAAAACCTAACTATTAGCTACAGGGTAAAAATCACTGCAGGATAGCTGAAAACTGTTTAGTTAGACCTATAGCACTGTTTCCATTTAATTGATAACCTAATCCCTGCACATTGTCATTCAGTAAGAGTGAACCCTGGGAAAGTCGTCCCACTTTAGCTCTGTGTGGTGATAACAGCGGACACAGGGGCAAAGCGTAACAGGACTTCTTTATGTGGATTCTATTTCTTCACAAATTCCCTTTCTTCCCCATCATAAGACTAAAAGCATACAACAGTAAGGTTTTCTTGAAGGTCTCTGGTCTTTCTCTAATCATTAGCAATTGTCAATGTCAGGAAAAACTTTTTGAATATAAAATTAATCACTAACTTTCTAGCTTAAAACAATTTCTTCTTCTCTGATCTTTACTGGAGATAGGAGGCACATGAAGGTAGTTAACATTCTAATCACCTTGGGTTTTTCTTTTTTTTGTATTTAATAACTCATTTAAATGTACTTTTGCTAAATCACATTTTAAAAATCTGACATTAATTACTGATATATTCATATCATTCTGACAAGGCTATTTTGCTATATTAAATGTACTTCCATGTGAGTTTTCTCATCTTACCTCTCCATTTTCCAAAGGGTGGATCTTAGAATAAAATGAAGTGCAGATGACCTCATCGTCTTTGGCATAGGATGGAGGCCCAGTGCGAGGATGGATGTTGTAGAGGGTCAGGCACTCAGTGTCCGTCACTGCATGATACTGCCAGGGCTTGTACTCCGCATCATCGAGGGAACGCTCCAGGATCCAGTTTCCAGGCCGGGGGGAGTTAGCTGCCTTCACAATGACATAAGCAATCTGGAAAACCTGGGGTAGAGTTATGAGCATAGCTTTGAATTTCAAAGTACTCTCTCCTTATGCCAAATACAAATGGAACTGCCAACTTGGAGTTCATTTCAGATTTTATTCTATAACTCTGTTATGTCTTCTGAAAAGATTTTACTACTAAAAGCTCATATTTAATAACTTTTTCTAAAACAAGATGTTTCATTTTGACAGCATGACTTTAAATGCAATGAGTTAAGACTAGACTTCAGCTATCTACCAATGCCTTGGCTTCATTCACTTCATCTAGTTTGGAAAGTTCCATCATAACCATCACCCCAGAAACCACTTACTACATATCAATTTACTCACCTCAGACATTAGAGTCATTAGAAATAAAACATGTGTATTTATATTACTTACTCCTCAAAAAAAAATTCTTGTGTGGACTTTATATTGTTTAGCAAAATCAACATGGGGCTTCATGGGCTCAAATTGTGGGGTTGCAATTTTGTGAACCTGAGAAGATTATTTTTCTAACTCTTATCTTCCTTTTCTATGAATTAGGGTTAATAATAAGCACATCATTGAGAAGTCACTTGGGTTAAATGAGATAATGTAAAATACCCAGCAAAGAACATGGCATAAAATATTCAACTAATGCCAATTTCTCAACATCCTTAAGTAGAAAGCAATAGACACAAAATTCAGGAATGCACAGAATGACTAAAACTTTAACATATAACGTGCCTTCTTCTGTGCCTTCTTACAAAAGATTAAAATGTGAAAATTGGAGCAATAAGGAAGCATCTTTAACATGTCAACAGATTCAAAAATTGAAGGAAATCTCCTAATTTCAACTTTATATAAAATTGAAGATCCAGCAAAAGAAACATTCTTAATGTTTTTGTGATGACATATATGTGTTTTCTTTACCACGCAGGCAAAATGTAAAAGTCATGTGCATTTTGTGTGTGTGTGTGTGTGTGTGTAATGTCCTAGATAGAGCCATAGAAAAAACAAGGCTAAATGACCATTTTCTTAGAATGGTAAGAATGAGTCATGAAAAAGTAATAAGAAAGCAAAATGAAAAAAATCTAGATTGGTAACGGTATAAGAAATGAGGATGGTAGCTACTCTAAGCTCAGTGGTTGGAGTCACTAGTGGGGCCAAATTAGGAGCCAGTTCTGTGCTACAATGTGACTTAAGGGGCTGCTCTGTCATAAAAAGAAATCCTGGAAGGAATGCTCTAGAACAAACTACATGATTTGGGCACTGGTCCTTTATGAATTCATAAATAGTAAATTCCAATGATGAATTTAAAAATATAAAAAGTTGATATAGACAAGCCATACAGATGCCATTCTGAATCAGTTATTTTCTTGTTAGTGGGAAGAAATGTCCAATCAAAAGCAGTTTATGAAAGGAAAGGAGTTTAATCTGACTTTCACTTTCAAGGAGAAGTTTCATCAAGGTGGGGAAGGCATGACAGGCTGGTACAGGAAGCCATCACATCTCACCAGGAGTCATGGAACAGAGAGTGAACAGCATGTGGAGCTGGGTTATAAGACTTCAAGGCCCACCCTCAGGAATCTACTTCTTCCATATCCTAAAGGTTCCACAAATTTCCCCATCAGTGCCACCAGCTGGGGACCAAGTGTTCAAACACAGGAGCCTGGGGTGGCAGTTACTAGGATGTAGGTACACTAAGGTCAGTGAAGGTAAAGTAACAATCTGTGAAGGCGCTGAAATTGAGTCTAGTATTTTCCTGTGAGACACAGCTGTAGAAAAGTCACTGGCTAAAATGTAAATCTCCATGGTCCAACCTCCCTAATGCACCTCTCCTGTGAAGTTGTCTGGTTTATCCCAGCCAGACAGGGAACAACCTTAACCTCTATTTTGAACAATATGGCCTTTGAATATTCAAATTTACTGAATGTCATATATAGATGGGAATATTTGTGAGTTTATATGAACAAAAGGTTTATAGATTAGTATAGCTACTTTGAAATACATATGTATATATGTATGTATATATTTATATACCTATATATACACATACCTATAAATATACATATATGTGTGTGTATATGTGTGTGTGTGTGTGTATGTGTATACACATGTATTTCTTATGCATTTGGTGAAAGAATATTCATGAACATGTAAACCTATTTCCCTTGTGAATGAGGAACAAAAATGAGGAGGAAGGAGAGTAGAGGGGTTTTACATTATCCCACTATCCTGTTGTTATACTAACACAATTGTCTTACTATTTAATAAAATAATACTGTTATTTTGTGGTGATGAGAATCATATGCAAGACTTACTCACATACACTAGGAAGGCTTTCTACCACTGAAGTTCATTTCCACCCCCAATTTTTATTTTGAAACAGGGTCTTGTTAAGTATTCCTGGCTGGACTTACATTTCTTCTGTCTTACCCACTACGTATGGCTTCCGAAATTATTTTTAAAATGAATAAAAACTAAAAACAATATCACATATTTCAGAAAATTTTAGGTGTTATTTCTTAGAAATTATTTCCTTCAGATGGTTTATATTCAACAACTTGTCACATGAAACATCTTTATAAAGAAATTCACTGAAAAACAAACTATTAACAGGTAGAGTTCAAAGACAGTGTTGTCTACACTGTAACTGTTATGAAATGGTCTGGTTATAAATGTAACTCCATAGTATTCTAGCAGGATCATAAAAATGATAAAGACAATGAATAATTGAATTGTGAATAGTGAGATAACATGGCCTATAGCTTTCACATCTCGAAAGTCATTACTTGCTTATCATAACACTCTTGAGATAGTAGGCATTCAGTATTTATTAGTTCTAATTGATTAAGCACAGATTTTACAGTTGTAAAATCATTCCAGGTTATTTTATTTTGTTAAGTACTGGCCATTTATGTTTGTAATACCTTCATTCCAAGTCAATACATACAATATTGGTGATTTGCAGGAATCAAAGCAAACATTTCTTTGTTTTTCATCGTGTGTGTGTTTGTGTGTGTGTGTGTGTGTGTGTGTGTGTGTGTGCGCGCGCGCGCGCGCAAGTGTAGAGTATACATGCACAGTATAAATCCAGGGAGTCTCTCATCTCTGCCTCCCACCTTGAGCACTGGGATTATACACACAAGCTACCTCATCCAGCTTTACATGGGCTCTGAGGATTCCCAAGTCAGATCCTCATGTTTGTACAACAAGCGCTTTACCTGTGGAGCCATCTCCCTAGACCACAGCTCAGCTATGTCTCCCTGAGCTGACAAACTCTGTTCTTAACATTTCCTTTCCAAGGTTAACCCAAGAAAATGATAATGAAATAATGAACACAGAATGATGCACTCTCCATGGAAGAAAGAATCTATATAAATATTTTGTGTTATCATCTTTCCTTCCAGAAATATTTTTAAGAGATACAAAATAAAAGATAATGAATCATGTAAAAGACCACAGTGACTCAGTAAGAAAAATAAGGATACACTGAGGTTACAGATAAAGAACATGGCTTAGAAAGCAGCTCAGCAAGCAAATACAGGAAGAGGCCAAATTGTCTTGGAAACGCAATATAAATTTATGGTTCAGGATCTTCTAGGTTGGATCTGCAATAATAGATGAAAAGTGGTACATGAGAAAGTTCTACAAAATATCCCACAGCCTCACTGTATAATTCATCATAACAGCCAGAATTAAATGACACAGAAAAGCAGCCACTTGCCCTCAAAAATATTAAAGGAGTTTCATTTCAAAACAATATCCTCCTTTCACTTATTTTCTATGGATTCTTTCACATCCCATGCAAAATTAATTAAATTTGTTGGCATGTAGTGTTATGAATAAACTTTTTAAAGTGCTGTAAATAGCAGTATTGAAGAACTCAAAGAATGGAAGCCTTCTTTGAAGGCTCCAGCAAATGACTGAAAATTTTAATAGTAATTGTCTAAGTACTCTAAGTTTTCAATGGCTCTAATAAAATAACTCTTTACTGCTACGTATGCTACATTCATTAAGTATCTCTTGTGTCCTCAGTGCACAAGATCTTCAAAATCAGTAATATTAATAGCATTTTTCCAGAAGAATAAAGCCCCATTCTGTTATGGTAAGCAGTAAGAAAGGCAAACATCCTATTATAAAAGCACTGAGAATGCTTGGCTGTAATGAGCCTAATCAATGTGCTACACAAATAATTTTCTGTTGGACAACATTCTTTACAAACTTGGTGCCTGAAAAAAAAAAAAAAAAAGCCCGAAGTCTTAACACCAAACTGTAACAGGGGTCTCTTTCCTAATACATTTGTTACTCATTTGCATGTCATCCACCAAATTGCTATGTAATTATTTCATCAAATTCAGCTTTGACTTAGATGTTCTTTCTATAAGTGAAGTATTAAGAGCTTGCTCTGAATTTTAATGGAATTGGAAAAGGGGTATTTCTGAGGGACCTTTTAGTCCCAAGGTGACAACAATACAAAATGACTATTGCACAGAGAGAGACTGCAACCTTTTCCCTAAAGGGGCTAAGATAAGGTGTTAGTGGTACAGTATGAACTGAAGTAACCTGGGAGCTCAGAGTACATTTAACCTAGCTAGGATTGGATATCTTAGCTCACCTATAAAACCTATAGACCATGTGTATAGGCCTGATATTCAGAATCAATTTCTATAATATGCACTGCTGAGTATAAACTTAAGATGATCTACTTTCTAAGCCTTTCAGGAATCCCCTTTCTCCTGTTCCCTTTGTCTTTAAAAGGATCACATACATTTTAAAAAAGAAATTGCTACCAAAGATATTTTAGAAATTGTTGAGTGTCACTGCTATACACTTAAAAGAGCCAGGATGAATATTATTCCTCCATAATGTTAGAAACTCATTGAATCTCTCCTTTCTATAGGCTTCTCTTCACAAATCCACACAAGGATCAGTGAAGAGTCATGGTCTACAAATAGTGCTTCCTACTTCTTGGAGTGCTTGACTTATTCTGTTCCAAGACTGTTCTAATTGTTCATGAGAAAAGCACATGGCCACCTGGTGCTTGTCCTTGTTGATCTCTGCCTTCTTCGTGCATTTCTATTAGTGAACTTCATATAGCAATCCATTGCCCTCAGGACACTGAAATGTCTTAGCTGTGGCTTTTGCCCATGCAACGGAATCCAACATTTCCATCTGCTGTGATATACTATCTACATTTATATTGTGAAAGCTCATTGTACTATTTTCCTTAAAGTAAAGATTTTCATCAAATTCCCTTCATTATCTGTAGGAGGACCATAGCCAGAAGGGCCCTGGGACAAGGCCCTGAGATTACAGCACATGCGCAACTGCTACTTCCCCTGTGAGCCAACCTAAACCCTGCCTAAACACCTGACACCGCTGATGCAGAAAATGAGCCAATGAAAAAGGGACAACACAATGCCAAAGAATGAAAGGACCAATGGGAAGCAGGGAAGGGGTATATAGCGATGTCTGTTTTCCTCAATAAACAAGTCTGCTTTCAGCTTCTCTCTGCGCCTTCTTGCCCCTCCGCCAAGGGCTGTTGGCTGTTGGCTGTTGGCTGTTGGGGCGGTGGGGAGGGGGATACAGCAACAATTATCCATTACTTCCTAAAGTGATGAGTGACAGAGAGGATTATAGAAAGTATGAGCTTCAAGGTTAGTACCCATTTGGAAAATCTGGGAAGCTTTGTAGAAGTGTATATGATGTTGCTTTGCTTTAGTTGATTGATGTAGTTCATGTGATTATCAGTTGTTCTACCCATGATCTCTAAGAAGAAAATCAACAAGAAACCAATCATAGCAAAGAAAACAAAAGAGTAAAGTTCAGATGTTTTCAGGAAGGTTTGTGGGGATAGCTAAGGAAGGAGAGCAGAGGTCATAGCCCAAAGACCTCAGAATGGCTGTAGCTGCGTTGAAGGGCCCGAGCCTCACAGAGGAAGCTCTGAAAGAAGCAGGTATAAGAGTTGTGCTGAGTAAATGGAATTCACCAAACTCTGTAGAAGGCAGGACTCACTCGAAGACTTACTTCCATCTAAGCCACACGTAAAAAAGCTCTTACTCCCCACAAACTTTCTGACCAATCTAAGAAATTTGTTGTTCACTATTATCTTAATATTTCTCTCAAAACAGATAAATATGTAAGTTCTGCTCATGCAATTACTGGACTTGAATTAAAATCAAACTCTAAATATAAAGTTTTTAAATGATGCTTTCAACTTTAAAAAAATCTAGAAATATATGCAACCATTTGGGGGGGATGATTTCCATGTTCCCTTATGTACTGCTTCAGAAAACCTATGTTAATGTGGCACAGGGCTCCAGAGAAGCTTGCCCACTCACACCTTCCATTGTATATATATAATTTAAGAGAGAGCAAGAGAAAGGCATAAGGAAGGAGATAATGGGCATACCAAGGCTTCTAGCCACTGCAAAGGAGCTCCAGATGCATGCACCACCTACTGGGGAATCGAACTAGGGTCTTTAGGCTTTGCAGGTGAGTGCCTTAACAGTTGAGCCATCTCTCCATCCCTCAAACCTTCTATCTTCATGCAGGTTAATTTATAATAATTTTACATACTAACAAGTGTGCGCATGCTGCGCAGTTCACTCATCTAACTCACCAGTGTCTACTATAAATGTGGAGCATGAGCTTATTGAAGTTGTAGATAAGCAACTGTCACTTCAACTCAGTCACAAAAGAAGCAGAAATACTCCTCCCACAATTAAAATGGATATTTTTATGTTCACACAAAATTCAAGAGAAATTAATACATTTGAAAATGAATTACTCAGCCACCTGAAAATTTGTAAGAAATAATAACAGTATGACTAATGATAAGTCCTTTGAAGAGAAAATTTGTAATTATTTGTTGAAATTATTTTGCATAAGGAGCTTAAATCAATGTACTACTTTTTCACCAGAGTATTTGAACCACTTTTCTACCTCACTCCACAAAAGGCAAATCTCAACTATTATCTCTAAAGAATAGTATCAGCTCTGCTTGTTAGCATTTAAATGTAGTCTAATTCCAGTATTTCATGAAAAATATGATAGGTTTTTCCTACAATTGGACAAGTTTATTACAAAGTTAATTCATAAGAGCATCCACAGGCAAGAATAAGCAAGAAACAGAAGTACAATGGGTGATGGGCACAGCAACGTGGGATTCACGGTGGCAGTACACAAATGGCTTCTGCTTGCCATGGGCTGGGACACTACTGAAAACACAAGGTAGTCACCAGTGCCCATGGATGACAACTAATATTTCCAAAGAAAAGGTATTTAGGGGGTGGGAGATGTCCAGACATTCTCTCAGTGTAATGAGGCATACATCCATGTACAGTGGTCATTCCAAAAAGGTGAAACCAAACCTAAAGAAAGTCTAAATTCAACAACTTTCAGAAAATATGGGCATATAACAGCATATAAACAACACTACGGGGGTACAATTAGCAACATGCAGTATGTGAAAACCTCCACTGAAAAGCCACATAATTTCTTTAAAAACTTGAATTGTGAGGAAGTAAAAAATAGGAAAGGGTAGAAACTACAAGATCCTTAAGACTTCTAACCAAACAAATGCTCTCTACATCTTCCTGTACACACTGATTCAGTTGACTGACTATTTAAAGAGAAATTGCAAACACATGTGGTGGCCCATGCCATGTTTAGGTGTGACAATGGTGTTATGTATCAGAGAAAAAAAATCTTATGCTTCAGAGGAAAAAAAAATAATAAATAAAACACTCATTGAGAAAGAGACATAGGAGTTTGCTTCCAAATAACCTGAGGTGAAGAGTAGGATGGGGATGAGATTAGAACTGACATGGGAAACTGTGAGTTAATTCCTGTAGGTGGATGTGTGTCGGGTACATCTACAATCATTATCAACTCTAAATGTTTGTGTGTGTGTTTATTTTTCACAACTAAAATGAAAAGGCTTACAGATGTACCTCATTTTAATAAACTATTTTTTTCACATAACAATATTACTTACCTCTGACAGTAACTTAGTACTTGCTCTTAAAGTGAGAACATTGAGTGTACTTTCTTAATTATCTTGATAAATTATTAACTCTTCATCTTCCTGGACTATACTACATCCTGATATCAAGAAATATGAAGGAGAGATGCAACCCATCATACCTCAAAAGGGCCCCAGCTGAAACTAAGGAAAACTGGCGAAACAAGCAAGGGTGCTGTTTTCCTGGTGAACCAGATACCAGCACAAGGGGGAAGGAGACCAACACAGAGAAAAATCAACTCCTACAAAATCAGAGAGCCAGAGCCTCAGAAGCCCTCAATACCTCATCACTGAAGCAAACCAAAAATGAACCCAACATGGCTCAGGGAAATTTTGCAGAAGACCGGGTGGAAAGAATGTCAGAGCCACATGTTGGGGCATGTTATGCAGAGACATTTATCATGCCAATAACTGTGGGCTAACCTCACAATGCATGACCCACATACCTCAAAAAGGAGGGGCCAATGTGGAGGGGGTAGGCCCAAAATGAGTCTGATAATGGTACCAAACTGCCTGTATTTGCTGAATACAAAACTAATAAAAAAAGAAATATGTTTTAATAATTAATTATCAACTATGAAGGACCTAAATGTAAAGTCTCAAGATCTTACTCCAGTCATTAGAAAAACCAGTAATATGAGGAAGTAGAATCCAAATTGGAATGAATTCAACCCTCGCTCAGCTTATTAACAAATTTAGTAGTCCACACTTTATTAAGTTGCTGTCATTGAACAGTGTCAGCTGCAGGGAAACTCAGGCAAGTATTCCCCTTGTCTTTAGCACTGCCCTTGACATCTTTTCCTCCTCTCACACATTTTTTCTCATCTGAAACAATCTATGGTTTCAAAAGATTAACCTGCCTCCTGTGAATAAGTCATTGGCTCAGCATGGCTTTCACACCAGCTACTGGTAAAAGAGCAGGTAGGCCAGGTTCTTCATAGAACATGACAGTCCTTTCAATGAAGCCATTGCAGAGCACAATATTGGTGTGAATCACAGACAATCAAAACTGTGACAGTTTAAAGCTTGCCTTCTAAAAATCATTCACTCTGGAGAAATACCCAGCCTTGCCTTTGTTTTTGTGCTTTTATGGTTACCAGAGTAAGGAAAAACTACAGGTTCTCCAATTTATGACATTACAGACATGAATGAATCACTCTAGTTCAAAGCATTTGGGGAATAATAGCAAAGATTTGCAGTGATGAGAAGAGTTAGAAATAGAATGTTAACAGTTCAGAATAACAAATCAAAGACAAATTGAAACTTTCTGATCTTGGTTCATGAATGCTTCCAATAGATCAGTCACTTAACACTTACCCAATTTTAGCCATTACAGATGAAATAGCATTAGCTACTTTCAGGCTTATGTATCTCTCCAGTTTTCTGCCCTTCCGTAGGCACTTTCTTGGGAATAATCAGTACCTTCTGCTGTTTATTATTATACCACTCCATTCCTGTTTGATACCCTGCAGCCCATGAACACCCCACCACTCTATTATAATCATTCTCACAAAGGTACCAGTGACCTGGTTGAATATTTCAGTTTTTTCCATCTTTGTCTTCTTTGAAGCATCTGTACATTTTTATTATGCTTGTCCCATCATTTCTGAATTCTCATTTCTCTTTAAAAAACTGGTATTTATTTGTTGGGCCTAATAGCTCATGCTTTAAATAATATTTATTTAAAATTTAAGTGATTTTAAAACTAAATCATTCTTCTGTAATATTGCTTTTGTCTGAATGGGAAGGGAGTAAACACTAGAAGAGGAAGTACTTGAGTACTGATCATCTTTTAACTTAATTAATTTATGGGAAAGATTTCTCTAGGACAAATCTATTTAAAATTTATTTTAAAATGCGAAAAAAAATGTGTCCACAGAGTTACGAGTCTGAAATCACTATCCAATAGTGTGTTTATTCATAAAGACTACTAACAAGTCTTAAAGAACAGCATGAACCCTAGGAAGCAGTCATGTCTTCTCAGGACAGAATCAAGTTCCATCTCACTTGTAAAACCCAGGACAAACACTAGCCCACGGACTTTCTGAGCGTTGAGCCCAGTAAATATACATGTAGACAAAACTATAAGTACAGACAACATAAGAAATCTAGTGTGTTTCATAACATGATGCCACAACTCTGTGAAATTAAACACACAATGGATGGGTGTGAACTACAGCAACTAGCTCTGAAGGAATGGGACTTCCTTGAGCCCAGGTTCATGTCTAAAGTGAATGTATGAATAGTCTTTCAAAGCGATCATGAACACGTGGAACAGCCACATATTGAAAAATAGTTTATATGTATATTTTATGGATCAGACATTTTTATCTGTTATGTATCTCACATGATCAAGTATTATCACTACTGAAGGAAACCAAGAGTGATAAAACTAATAAATTTTGTTCAAAGTCTAGGTCAGTAACCATAAAATTAGAATATAAGCCAAAACAACATCATGATCTGAATTGTAGATTTGTTTTTACTTCAACATTTTGAAAATGTATCAAATTCCTAAAGTAGATAATATACTGAAGTAACTTTGGATCAAAGGAAAATTAAATTATTTAAATGTGAACAGAATACATTTCATGTCTACATACTCAGTAAATATTTTAGGAGATTTAAAAGAGAACTTTCAAAGTGGGGTTGGGGTGAGTCCTCAAGCAGGCTGGGAAGGACAGCTGTACTTGAACTCAAACCCACTATGATTAATATTAAGTTCACCTGCATTTTCCAAGGTATTTATTCCAGGATCTATATTCCATACAGATTGAAGATATACACAGCAATAGGATAATGAGTACATTAATCCATTTACTTGTCAAATATATGAGTAATGCATCGTTTACTGTGCCAGTATGTAATCTAAGTGTTGAAATATAGTAGTGAGGTTGAAATTGTTCTCTCATTAGAGTTATAGTCCAGTATATAAACAGTGGTGCTGTGGTAAAGCCAACTTCTTCTGGCTTTCAGAAGCCAACATGTGCATTTTCTCTCAATTCCATGGCTAAAGACATTACACAGGTGACATGAAATTAGTCACTCCAGGAGTATTTGCTCCATGAAGCATTTCCTCCAAATTCTGTGTCTGAAAACATCACAAAAGTAACATGAAGTCAGTCACTATAGGAGCGTTTACCCATGGAAAGTGACCAACATTTTAACCCAGGCTTTTTTTATCCCCTGAAGAGCTGATAGATAAGCTTTGTTGGTACATTACTGTAACAGCAAACAGGTAACTTTAGGTAAAGGGTTCTTTAGTAGATCGCAATCCTGGGAGGATTTTTTTTTTTTTTTCCTAAGAAAGTAACAGTTGAGCACAGACCTTAGTGGTATGAGGGATGAAGCCACACCATGACTTGTGAAATATCATTTAAGGTAAATAATACAGCAAGAGTAACAAGGTTTGATATACAGCTAGAGAGATTGCTCAGTGATTAATAGCACTTGTCACATAAGCATTAAGGCCTCTCTGTCCACAAACCACGAAGACTGAAGCAAAACCAAAGAAAGAGCTGGGTCTGTAAACCCAGTATGCTGACCAGGAGGTGGGGCTGGGGCAGGCACCAGAGAATGGCTAGGCTAAGCTCAAGATGGACAGCAGCTCCTCATTAATACCCTGTCTCAAGGAACTACAAAGATGAGCAATAAGGAGAAGGGCATTCCTTCTGTCCTTCATACATACCCCCATGGGGTGCACATCACCTTACACATGTGCACATCTAACACATAATACAAAACACACACACTGTGTCATACATGTACATGTACATACAGAGGTTTGATGTAGGAATGAACTTATTCCATCCCCAGACATCCAGCGTAGCCAGGATAAAATAGGATCAACAGACTGGTCAGGGATGGTGGGGGAAGCATAGAAGGACCAGGTTCATGAGCCTCACAGAATGATCTCAAGGCATGAATTTTGAGTCTGACTCAAGGCATGAATTTTGAGTCTGCATAGATGAAGATGCCATTGGGGATATTTCGAGCTGAGGGATAAATAGGATCAAATGTATATGTTTTAATAGTTATTCTAGATGGTGTGTGTGTGTGTGTGTGGCAAGTAGGCCACTCACTGCAAAGGAACATGGAATTAAGGCTAGGCATGAGGCTCTTCTACCTGTCCCCAGAAGAGGCATGATAGTGGCTTTGGTAAGGAGGGGAGCAATAAAGATCATATGTAATAAATTCTGAATGAATTTTGTAAATAGGATTTGTAGGACCTGCATAAGATACATGAGGGGAAATAGTAATTATTTCTGAGGTTTTTTTTAAATAACTAGATTAAAAACAGCCATTTTCTGAGAGGGATGCAGGTGTTGAGGAAAGACAACAGGAATAAGGTTCTGGTTGTTCTAGTAGAACTCCCCATGGAGTTACTGGCTGGGAGAGAGATGCAGTGTAAACTGACTAAATGGCAAATTTCTCTCTTCCTTTTTTTGTTTTTTGTTTTTTTTTCTTTTGAGCAAAGCCCAAAAGACTGGCCTTTTTTGTAAGAGAAAGAGAGAGAGAGAGATAACTGGTATGTCAGGGCCTCCATCCACTATAATCAAACTCCAGAAGCTGTGCCACCTTGCAAGCATGTGCACCCTTGAGGGCTTGTGTCACCTTGTGCCAGCTTACATGGGACCTGGAGAGCCAAACATGGGTCCTTTGGTTTCACCAGCAAGTGCCTTAACCATTAAGCCATCTCTCCAGCCCTTCTTCCTATGTTTTGATGTGTGGATATGAATGGGTGTGGTACACTTATGTGTTTGGGGCTGCTTTCACAAGTGTGCTCATGCATGGCGAGGTTAAAGTTCAATATTGGGATGTTTGGACCACTTTTCACCTTGCTTTTTGAGGCAGGGTCTCCTACTGAACATAAAGCACACTGAGAGCTAGCCAAGGCTGTGGAATCCTACTGTGTCTATCTCCCCAGCACTACGCCTCTTCCATTTTAAGTGAGTGCTGGGGATCTGAACTCAGATCTTCATGTTTGCATGGTAAGTCCGCAATACCCTGATCCCTCTCCCTAACCCAGGCAAGGTTCTTAACCTTTTCTATTCCTAAAATTTTTCTTCCTTGATATGGGCAAACCAAATACACAAGAATAATAATAAACTTGAAATAACTAAATAATAATAATGTTTCCTCTTTGCAGTTGTGAGGAATACAATATGGAATATATAAGTGAAAGTACAAGATTTTCTTACATATGTGTGCAAATAAATGTTAATGCTATTAGCTTTCAATAATGTAAAAAAAAGGATATGCATAAAATCAGTACATAAGAAAAAGGTTGTAAACATTACAGTAGTTCTTCTGAAATTGATAAAAGTCTCAAGATAATATTAATTATAATGTAAGAAAAATAAGAATGTGCTGGGTGTGGCGGTGCACATGCCTTTAATCCTAGCACTGGTGAGGCAGAGTTATGAGGATCACTGTGAGCTAGAGGCCAGGCTGGGATTACATAGTGACTGCCAGGTCAGCCTGTTTTACAGGGAGAAAAACAAAAACAGAAAAGAAAAGAAAAGAACTTTTAAGCATTATGATGATTCTTCTGAAATTGATAAAAGTCTCAAGATACATATGTAAGACAATCAACAGGAAAATATCAATAGAAACCCCAAAAGCAGAGTCTGTAGAGATGGTTTAGTGGCTAAGGTGCTTGCTTGCTAAGCTTAATGATGGTGGTTCAATTCCCCAGTACCCACTTAAGCCAGATGCACAAGACAGTATATGCATCTTTGCTGGGCTCCTTTCCCGTCAGGTAGTGCCGAGGGAAGGACCAGGCCTGCTGGTTCCTCCCTAGGGGTTGAGGAGGATGATCAACGTCGGATGACTCAGAAACCTCTCCTGGCCACTGGAGAAAAACCACAATGAGTCGGGAGTCTTTTCAATGCAGGAACTCGCAAAAATAACTCGCTTTATTACTCTGAGCAGTTGCCTATATCATGTTGGGGACAAAGGTGGGGATTTTAGAATGGGGGAAGAGGTAAGGGCCAATAGTAAACTTTAATTATTGAAATGGTAATTATAATTGCCACGCGGAGGTAGTAGGCCAGAAGCCATTAGGTGTCTTGCTGAGTCCTAGCTGGCCAGAGGCAGGTCGCCAAACTTTAGCTAGGCTCAGGAAGTTCGACTAGGCCTCACGCCTGGGCCTTTTAGGGCCCAAAACATCTTGAATTTGTTTGCAGTGGCTGAAGGCCCTGGTGTGTCCATTCTCTCTTTCTTTCTCTCTTTCTCTCCAATAAATAAATAAAACATATTAAAAGATTGTACTTTAAAAAAAAAAAAGAAAACCCAAATGCTTCAGAAATAAAAAATTAGTATATCAATGTTAAACCATACTAATGATTCGGGTGTCCCCCATAAACTTAAAGCCTCCTAAAGGGCAGAGTATTGTTTGGGGCGGGCTAATTGTTGTTATAGCCAATTTCCCCTTGGCAGTGTTTGGTACACTCTTGTTCTTGTTGTCCACCTGATGTTGGCCAGGGGGTGATGTCTACTCTCTGCTCATGCCGTCATTTTCCCCTGCCATTGTGGAGCTTCCCCCTTGAAATTGTAAGTCAAAATAAATCTCTTTTTCCCACAAGCTGCTCTTGGTTTCTACCAGCAATGTGAACTGGACAGCAACAGAAACAATGAAAATAGTTGAGGTAAATTGTACTTTATGTAGGCATGAGTTTACTAATTTGGAATTAGAAGTTTTAATCAAAAGAGGGCAAATTCTTATCATAGCATATAGCTAGACTGTCAAGATGTTTCTCAGAAAATAGACCCAAAAATAGTCAAATTCGGAAAACATTGAAAGTACATTCTTACATTTTACAGTTTAGAGTATTATCATGTTTAATTTCACTCCCCAAACAGAATTTCAACAGTATACAGAAATATACAACTGATGTTTTAGTGAATCAGAGTCATTTTCAAAGCTTGAAAAGTAGTGTCCTACTGTAAAATTAATACATTATGTACTTATTTTATTGGATGTTTAAAATATTTAGGACTGAAGGTGTAGTTCAGTGGTGGAGTGCTTATCTGGCACTGGGCTACCTTCCCAGAACTACAAAAATGAATGAATTAGCCAGGTGTAGTGGTGCATGCCTTTAATCCCAGCACTCGAGAGGCAGAGGCAGGTGGATCTCTGAGAGTTCAAGGCCAACTTAAGCCTATGTAGCGAGTTCCAGGTCAGCCTGGACTAACGTGAGACTCTATCTTGAAAAATAAATAAATAAATAAATGAATTAGAAAATGAAAAAAAGCAAGTAAATAAAAATCTGGTCAATAAATAGCTATTGTTGAGACTGGATTAGTGATTTACGATATTTACGTAGTGAACAATTCATATAAGTGTACACTAGGGAGAGAACACAGTTATCACAGTAACTTCAATGCCACAAAGGAAAGCTCAGAGCTGGAAAGACTGAGCCAAGCAGGCCTTGTTCAACAGCCGTTATGAGGCATGGATAGTGAGCCAGTTACCAGCAAACACTTACATGCTGGAAAAAGAAATGAAAATACAGAAAGAATTACCAAAAATTCCTACATGTTTCATTCACCTTTAAGGATATTATATAATTTGTGTTTTAATACAAACATCCCATAATATTTTCCTTTCATGTATAGCTATTGCTTTGTTACAATTTTAAATATATTTTAGGAATATTTTGATTGTAAGATATGACAAAACCAAGCTCATTGACCCACAAATTAGATAAGTTTATGGTAATCCATTTTTTACTAGGAGCTTGTTTTTAATATTCTAACCTTCATTTATTACATTTAATAATGATGAAAAGGCATATAACATATATAAATATACAAATATAATTGTATCCTATCTTTTCAGAAGCTCTTCTCTTGTAAAATGTAGAATAGTGTAGAATTCTATTTAATGTCAAATTGATAAGGACTTTCAGTGCCATGCTGATGTGTAAACAATGAGGTGAGTTTTTTCTGTGATTACTGGAGTGAAATTAAATGTTCTTCCTTAGGAAAATCAATGAAACACATTAAAAATGAAGAACAAAAGGATTTAACCTTCTGGAAATCAATTTTAACAAATTGGATCAATGGTGATCTTTCTCAGTTCTGTCTCGACAGTGTTTAGTCGGCTGCAATTAAAGTTGCCCAAAGAATTCTTATCAAAGACCCACATCCACATGGCTTCTTAAGAGTTCTTAAATTAACCAAAAACAACATCCAGTGTGCAACTCTATCCAAAATATTCAAGAAAAACAGCAACACAAACACACAGTTAAATCGAATATTATGTCAGGTGATATCTATAGAAATACATTGTAAGTTAGTATTATCTTTGGTAGATCCAGTTTCATCTAGAAGCAAGGTTTTACTTTTTAATATTATCTGGTACTAATCTAGTCTTTTAGTGAATTTATCATGATAAATAATAATTATAATGTTGTAAATAGCAGAAAATCCCAGGTGCTCTAAACTCCTCAGAGATTTGCACAGGAAATTGAAGTTATACAAACGTGTGTTTCGAGGGAAAGCTGTGAAATCTGAGAGGACTAAGCTGAGCTCTAGTCTGAATGCTGCCACTTGTGAAATGCTCAGCAAGATGCTTTATCTCTGTGGTGCAACATTGTCCCATGTGTAATGTTTTCTCTCTCAAATGGTGAAACAATTCTACAACATGATTCGTGTCAAACATTTTATCCACCCTCTAGGACAAAGCATTTTATCCAATATCTAAGACATTTACATACCATCTAGGACAACAGGCTTTGAAGCAGTTCCTTACATGGGGAAAACACCTCTTCTAATTCCAGACATGAGTAGTCCTATGTTATAGTTTTATGATGAAATTACAACTTATGCTATTAACAAAACAGTTCACTTACTAACTGATACTTTCTGACTTATCATGAACCTTTCATTGATAACATACCTCAACAAGCTGAGCAAAATGGTGCTAGAATTAATTTCCTTTACTACAAAGTTATGTCTGTTATATGTTGATATTTACAAACTTCAGTAGCACTCATCATTACTATTCTTGCCAACAGTATTTAGTTAAGAAATATTATGTGCCTCTCAGGGCATGCCAAAATGACCTCAAGAAATACTAGAAGGGCTGGAGAGATGGCTTAGTGGTTAAGTGCTTGCCTGTGAAGCCTAAGGACCCCGGTTCGAGGCTTGGTTCCCCAGGTCCCACGTTAGCCAGATGCACAAGGGGGTGCACGCGTCTGGAGTTCATTTGCAGAGGCTGGAAGCCCTGGCGTGCCCATTCTCTCTCTCTCCCTCTATCTGTCTTTCTCTCTGTGTCTGTCGCTCTCAAATAAATGAATAAAATTTTTTAAAAAAAGAAATACTAGAAAACCATGACTGGAAAAACAAAGCATTACCACCTCACACCCATTAGGATAACATTAGTAAACAAGTGTCAGTGTGGTTGTGAAAAAAATGGCACTTTATCACATGGGTTGTAGTAATGACAAATGGTGAAATACAATGTAGGTTCTTCATATTAAAAATGGAATTGCCATGTTGTTGCAGTCAGGTTCACATTACTGGTAGAAATCACCCAACCAAGAGCAGCTTGTGGGAAAAAAAAAAAAAAGAGGTTTATTTTGGCTTACAGGCTTAAGGGAGAAGCTCCATGATGGCAGGGAAAACAATGACATGAGCAGAGGGTGGACATCACCTCCTGGCCAACATCAGTTGGACCATAGCAACAGGAAAGTGTGCCAAACACTGGCATTGGGAAAGTGGCTATAACACCCATAAGCCCACCCCCAACAGTTTGATTCAGGTGTCCCCCATAAACTTAGGTGTTCTGAATGCTAGGTTCCCAGCTGATGGAGATTTGGGAATTAACACAGTGTGTTGTTGGGGTGGGCTTATGGGTGTTATAGCCACTTTCCCAATGCCAGTGTTTGGCACACTATCCTGTTGCTATGGTCCACCTGATGTTGGCCAGGAGGTGATGTCCACCCTCTGCTCATGCCATTGTTTCCCCCTGCCATCATGGAGCTTCCCCTCGATCCTGTAAACCAAAATAAACCCCTTTTTCCCAGAAGCTGCTCTTGGTTGGGTGATTTCTATCAGCAATGCGAACCAGACTGCAGCACTTGTGATCTAGCAATTCCATCTCCAGCATATACACAAAACCAAAAGCAAGCAATGAAACAATATGAAACACTGGTTCTAACAGATATTTGTTTATAATATTAGAAATATCAGGAGGGAGGGATAATCAAAATCTAAGAGGATATAAATAAGTCATAGGGAAGCCTACATTTTTGGACAATGGAACCCTCAAGAGCCATAGATGGTTAGTAGAAAATTTTCAGTGCCAGGGATGGGATACCATCCAGTGAGTTGTTGTCCATGGAGGTCCCTGATGCCCCCAAAATATTATAGGCCATTGCCGAGGCCCTTGGTTTCCCACCAGGAATAGATGGGAAAACCCTATTGCTGAAGACTCCACATACTTGAGCTGCAAGATCACTGAGAAATCCTGCTGGAGCTGAGCTGAAAACCTCCTCCATGAAAAACCAGCTGACAGAAAGCTGGAAAAAGCCATACTGCAAGCTTGATATTTGGCCAGCCAGTCCAAATGAGCCAATGGGTGCAATAGTGGCATGTATGTTATGGGGGAAACCAACAGCCCTCTAATTGGACTACAGGCCCACTCCATGGGAGGGAACACATGCCTGATACTGAAAACCTACAACAGAGTTAGTCATGAACCCTTGTGGTGTAGTCTGCTGCTGTTTGGCTAAACGTATATCCTATGCTCATCAAACTGCCCAGTAAGCACTTCTCTTAATGTTCATACCCATATATTAATGCTACTCTCACTTTTGGTTAGAGAACCTTCTCTTTTCAGATGGCAGTGACCTTGGGATGACTCAGAAGGAACCATGGTAATGAGAGGAAGTGACAGAGGAGTGCTCAGCATTGCAATATCTCTATCACACCTTCCAAGGCTCAAGGTTCATTGCAGAAGAAGTGGCAGAAAGAATGAAAGAGCCAAAGGAAGGGTAGGACTCCTTACAACGTGTTCCTCCACACACAAAATGGCCTGGATATCCATGATGTCACAGTGCCTGACACTACCTACACAAGACCATCATAATAGGAGGAAGAGATCATGACATCAAAATAAAAGAGAGACTGATTGAGATGGGGAGGGGATATGATGGAAAATGGAGTTTCAAAGGGGATAGTGGGGGAAGGGAGGGAATTACCCTGGGATATTGTTTATAATCATGGAAGTTGTCAATAAAAAAATAAAGAAAAAAATTAAAAAGACATAGGAATGACCCAAGTATCCATCAATGGATGTGTGGGTAAAGAATGTGGTGCATACTTAGAGAGTACTACTCTTTTTAACAAATGGATAATTCTGATCTGTGCTACAATATGGAAGAATCTTAATAGCATTATTCTAAGTGTAACAATCCAAGCTAGAACATGCATGCATGTGTGTGCACATGCACGTCTGCACACACACAAACACACACACACACACACACACACAAACACAAATTAAGTATAATTCCACTTTCACATGATCCAAAGTATTAAATACTGTGTGAGTTAAACAGGATAATCTTTAACAAAGTTAGAGAAAAACATACAGCATCCTTTTCTTCTTCACCATGTCTTCATTTTTACAACAGAGAGTTTTAGGTTCATGGGGCAGAGATTTTTCTTGGACGTATCCCATAAGTGCACAGCCTCCCATGGTATCAGCATCCCTTACCAGAGTGTCACATTTGCTAGAACTGATGAAGATCCCTTTAGAAAATCCACAGAGGGTGTGGTGGTTTGAGTCAGGCATTTCCCCATAAACTTAGATGTCCTGAGTGCTAGACTCCAAGCTGATGGAGATTTGGGAATGAAAGCCTCCTGAAGACAAGGTATTGTTTGGAGCAGGCTTATGGGTATTATAGCCAGTTTCCACTTGCCAGTGTTTGGCACACTCTCCTGCTGTTATTATCCATCTCATGTTGACCAGGAGGTGATATCCACTCTCTGCTTATGCCATTGTTTTCTCCTGCCATCATGGAGCTTCCCCTCATGTCTGTAAGCCAAAATAAAACTTTTCCCCCACAACCTGTACTTGGTCGAGTGATTTCTATCAGCAATGAGAATCTGACTGCAACAGATTGCATTAAGTTAATACTTGTAGTTCACTCTGCATCATGATAACTCTATAAGGACATGTCATCAATTATGGTATCATACCATTGTTTCCACTGCCCTCCAAACCCTTGTTCTCTGTCTACTCATCCTTTCACTGTCCAAAACCTGCTTTCTCTTTAAAAAGAGTGAAAAAAAAATATTACTAGTTTTGTTAATGCAATGATATTAGTGAAAATAAAAGCTTTCAGAAAAAGAATCTGATATATCAAGAGGTCCCATAAAAAAACTTTTTCAGTAATTTTTTTGTACAGTTGACCTATAACGTTGTCTTGGTGAGCTCCAGGTTAATGTGGGGTCCTGTCCCAAATCAAAGGGATGGAGCCTCAGCAGTGACATTCAGGTTATCTTCTCGTTCCCACACATTAGCACACATATATGTATGTATGCATGTATATATACACTGAAAGGTACTATATATAAGCCAAAAGGATCTGCAAATTCTTGTAACAACTATACTAAAATTCATCAATGTATAAGTCACTAATTATACAATAACTGAATCTATTGTGTCACTAGTTTAATTTTCTAAAATTATGGAGGAAACATTGTAATTTTTGACTATTTCTTAATTTCCATATTTTACTTTGTAAAAGTTCCTATATTTTCAGAAATATTAAGTAAATATAACATTTTTCACATTGGTGATTATAAATTCTTATCACTTGAAATGAATTGGCTGAGAGGGGTATCATTAAAGATTACTATAAGGTAAAAAATATAAAAGTCTATTTAGGTATTATTACTCAAAAAAAATCATACATTCTCATCTACTATTAGAAGGTGTTCAACCAGGAATAGTAAATATGAAGAAGGCAGACAGTTTAATTAACCATTTAACCTGTATTTTGAAACTATTCTTCTCCCCTTCTAATCCTGTGCCTAACTTCTTCTATCAGCATAATAATAATGACCCAATGCTGAGAAGCAACATCTCATTAGGGTTTTGGACTGGTTTTCTGGGTTGAACTATATTTCTATTATTTGTGTTCATTGTTTCAGCTAATTTGAAATTAATCAAAAATGGGCTTCCTACAGCCAACTTGGCAGAAAACCCTCATTAAAATATTTGTAAAAACAAACAGAGTCAGGTATTTTGACAATGTAGTATGTTACTTTTAATATTTAGACACAACCTGGACTATAAGCAAAAGATGTTATGACTTCTATTTTTCATTATAATTTCATTGACTATTATCTTAATTAAAAAATTATAGTGTAAACATTTTTGTATTGAAATACCTAATTACTGATCACTGGTAGATGTACCACGGTGAAACCTTCCAAATTAAGTCTCACTGCTTGTAGTGATTTGACATTTATTAAAGATACTTTAGTGATACTCATTATGTGCAGGAAATCTAGGGTTTTGTTCTTTGCTTTCTCTGATGTTGTGGTATTTTTACTACCTACCAGTTTGGTTCATCTTTTGCAGCTGCTACATTTTCACTCACTCTTTCTTTATCTAGTTTACTCATCACCTCTGAATTTGGAGTGCCCAGGATGCAATTATAGCAATTAGAGCCTTTTAAAATCTATACTTCCCTTCTAGCTAACCTTAAACAAGGCTTTACTGTTAAATATGAACCCATTGCCAGTGGTATCCAAGTTCATACCACTGCTTCTAATCTCTCCCTCCTACTTCAGGCCCATAAGTCTAATTGTCTCTTTAGTTTTCTATATTGGTGATTAATGTGCTTTTGAAACATAAACTTAACAAGCTAAATAGAAACTTTAACTGCCACCCAGTAGCTGTAACCTGCTCTTTAGTCAGTGTATGTTATCATAGTAAGATAATACTTTATCAGGCCAGCCAGCATCCTAAGAATGAGCATTTTCTCCTCACTCTAGATTATTCCACTACCATCATAAATACTACACACTCACTGTTCCTATTCACCAATGCCGTCCTTGTTGAAGGCAACAAAATTTCTTTGCCAGGAAATTGTAATGGTTTCTTAAAAACTGCTTAACTTGTCAATCTCCATGCTACAAAGTAAGGCTTCTAAGAGAATAAAAGAAACCATACTAGTTCTGGATTTAATTTCCATCATCAGCTTCTCATTATCCTCAGAATTCAATCTAAAGTCATCGTTTTAGCTGACTGCTACCTGCAGTAGCTAAGAAGACACACATCTCCCTGACATCACTTCATACCTCCCCCACCCCGATCACCTGCTCCAGACATACACTAGCTATCTTTCCACTCTTCAGACCCAGATGGCAATAAATGTAGCTAGGTTCTTATCAAATTCTCAGCTTTAGTAACATCTTCAAGAATTCATAGAGAGAACATATAAGTAAAATCATTCTGTAAGTCTTTTAAAAAATTAATTTCTGCAAAATTTCCCCGAGCCATGTAGAAGAGGGGGTGGAAAGAATGTCAGAGCCACATGTTGGGTCATGATATGCAGAGACATTTATCCTACTCATAACTGTGGGCTAACTCCAGAATGCATGACCCATATACCTCAACAAGGAGGGGGCAAGGGGAGGGGGTAGGTAATGGATGAGCCTAATAATGGTACCAAATTGACTGTATTCACTGAGTACAAAACTAATTAATAAAAAAAATTAATTTCAGGGCTGGAGAGATGGCTTAGCGGTTAAGCCCTTGCCTGTGAAGCCTAAGGACCCTGGTTCGAGGCTCGGTTCCCCAGGTCCCACATTAGCCAGATGCACAAGGGGGCGCACGCGTCTGGAGTTCGTTTGCAGAGGCTGGAAGCCCTGGCGCGCCCATTCTCTCTCTCTCCCTCTGTCTTTCTCTCTGTGTCTGTTGCTCTCAAATAAATAAATAATTAATTAAAAAAATTAATTTCATTAAATTTATTTTTATACCCATGGGAAAGAAAAAGAGAGATAGATGAATATGGGCATATCAAAGCCTCTTGCCACTGTGAATGAACATGAAAGCCAAATAAGACAAGAAAAGCTGTTAAATGGTAACCGAGAAGGTATGAAGGCTGCTGGATTCCATCAAAGGTCAAAAGATGCTCATGAGCTGGCCATTCATTAATTTGTAGAAGGGTGAATAGAGTATCATTGATAAAGCTACTGCCCAAATACCTGGAAGTCCCAAATTTGAAAATGCAGGCCCACAAAGTCAGTTAGAACTTGACAAACTCTGTTCCACAGATAAAGGGGACCTCCACGCAACTCAGGTTTTCCCCTAAAAAGATTTGGCAAATTTTAAGTGATAAAGGGTCTGAAGACATAAAGCATGAAAAATAGAACTCATGAAAGTAGAAACCTAAGCTAATATTTAGAAATTTCCAGGGAGCTAAAAAGACTCCAAAATTTGGAGTTCCAGGTAGGTCAAGAAAGAAATGTTCTAGCTTTTTGACTCTTTTCCCGGCGGTCAAGATGTCCAAGCAAGGATGTGGTGGGTCCTCCTGTGCGAAATTCTGGATTTCCCTGGGTCTTCCAGTGGGAGCTGTGATCAACTGTGTGGACAACACAGGAGCCAAAAATCTGTATACCATCTCTGTGAAGGGGATCAAAGGACGCCTGAACAGACTCCCTGCAGCTGGTGTGGGTGACATGGTGATGGCCACAGTCAAGAAGGGAAACCAGAGTTAAGAAAGAAGGTCCATCCAGCAGTGGTGGTTCAACAACAAAAATCATAGGGAAGAAAAGACGGGGTATTTCTTTATTTTGAAGATAGTGCAGGGGTTATCGTAAACAATAAAGGCGAGATGAAAGGTTCTGCCATAACAGAACCAGTTGCAAAGGAGTGTTCAGACTTGTGGCCCAGGATTGCATCCAATGCAGGCAGCATTGCATGACCCTCCAGTGTGTTTGTAAAATATACCCATTAAAAAGTATTTGCTTCAAGTAAAAAAAAAAAAAATGTTCTAAATAAAAGGTACTGAAATACTCAGCATGTTGAATTTATAAGTCTACCTCAACTAAACATACGTACAAATGAAAACTCTAAAGGATTCCATCTCTCTCTATATAGAGAATATGCTCATTAAAACTCTCCATAGGGAAAACTAAAGAGTCAAATCGCCTATTGATGAATAGAGTCACAAATTTCTGTTCTTTTTAAGTTACCTGTGGCATTCTGTTATACTAACCCCAAATAAACTAAGAAATCGGTGTTAACCTAGGACTTGAAAGAATTCATCACTTGGGATTGGAGAGATTGCTTATTGGTTAATATGCTTGCCTATGAAGCCTAAGAATCCCAGATCAATTCCCCAGTACAAATGTAAGCCAGATGCACAAGATGGCACATGCATCTGGAGTTCATTCACAGTGACTGGAGGCCCTGGTGTGTCCATTCTCTCTCTCTCTCTTTCTGTCTGTCTACCTCTGTCTCTCTCTGTCTCTCTGTCTCTCTCTCAAAATAAAATAAATAAAAATAAAATATTTTAAAGAAGAATTCATCACTTAAAAAATCACACAGCCGGGCTGGAGAGATAGCTTAGCAGTTAAGCGCTTGCCTGTGAAGCCTAAGGACCCCAGTTCGAGGCTTGGTTCCCCAGGTCCCACGTTAGCCAGATGCACAAGGGGCCACACACATCTGGAGTTCGTTTGCAGAGGCTGGAAGCCCTGGCACGCCCATTCTCTCTCTCTCCCTCTATCTGTATTTCTCTCTGTGTCTATTGTTCTCAAATAAATAAATAAATAATTTTTAAAAAGTCACACAGCCTAATTTATCTCAAGAAATACAATGAGATTTCATAATTATTTGTTTAATTCTAAACTTTAACAAAATGCTTAAGTTATGGATTGATGTTTAGATAACTTATTCATTCAATCACTTAGTCACTTAATGAAAATACACAGAATGCTTCTTGTATCCTGAGCCCCATCATTCTAAAGCATACAACATGACAACTAAGAACATACCAATCTAAACATTATGTGGTAACCTCTTAATATGCATTCATTTCATCTTCTTGTGAGTCATATGAAAATTAACTTAAAGTGATAAAATTTTAAACACACACACAAATATGACCATCTTCATAAAATTTTCTTTTAGGAAGGTAAGATAAATAGCATTCAACTTAAAATGGTCAAATATACTTGCTATGTTAGATTGTGATACAATAATTTTATGGATACATATATAATTATAATTATAGTATAACTATATTTTTAATTTATTAATATATGTTTTAAAGTCTAGGATTCTGATTCTATCATTTCAATGTTTCCTTATTTTTGCACTGATCTTTATTTTTTCCTCACTTCTGTTAAATCAAGGCTTAAGCTTTTGCTTTAAATTTTGTTTATTCCTTGAGGTATAGCAATAAGTCATTTATTTGAGATTTTTGTTGCTTTTTTGATGTATGTATTCATTACTATTAACATCACCCTTAGAATTGCTTTTATAATTACCTCAATATTGATATGATTTCTTCCATTTGTCTCATGATTTTTTAAAATTTCTTAAAATTTCTTCTTCTAACCATTAGCTGTCCTGAGGTACCTTGCTTAATTTTTATACTTTTGTAAATTTCCCCAAATTTCTCCTAGAACAACAGATGCTTGTACTAGGAGGCATTAAGAAAATGAACAAATAATTCAATTTGGAAGAGTAATGAACTTTCATGACAAATTTAACCCTTAGTAGGTTTAAAAGGGATACAAATTGGAAAGGAAGAAGTTAAGTTAGCCCTATTTTCAGATAAAGTGATTCTGTACATAACTGACCTGAAAATCCTCCATCTCAAAACTCTTAAAGGTGATTAATTCCTTCAGCAAAGTAGTAGGATACAAAATCAATGCACAAAAATCAGTGACCTTTCTCTATGCAGAAGACAAAGACACAGAAATAAATTAGCAACATTGCCCCATTTTTAATAGCAATAAAATAAAATAAAATACCTTGGAATAATATTAACCAAGGATGTGAAAGACCTTAATAATGTAAACAAAAAAACACTCAAGAGAGAAATTGAGGAGGACTTGAGAAAAAGGAAAGACCTCCCATGCTCCTGGATAGGCAGAATTAACACTGTGAAAAGTGGCAGTCTTACCAAAAGCAATATACAGATTTAATGCATTACTAATAAAAATCCCAACATTGTTCTTCAGAGATAGAAAAAAATGATCTCAAATTGCATATGGAATGGCAAAAGGCATCGGATATCCAAGCACATCCTCTTCAAAAGAAACACCTTTGGAGGAACCACCATACCTGATCTAAAGCTATATTACAAAGCCACAGTAACAAAACAAAATGGTACTGGCATAGTAACAGGATTATAGACCAATGAACCAGAATAGAGGACCCACACTTCGGGTAAAGTAACTACAGCTACTTGATATTCGACAAAGGCCCTAACAATATACACTGGAGAAAGATAGCATCTTCAACAAATGGTATTGGACAAACTAGATAACCACATGCAAGAAAATGAAACTAGATCCACACATCTCTACATACACAAAAATCAAGTCCAAATGGATCAAAGACCTCAATATAAGACCAGAAACTCTGCTACTACTGGAAGAAAATATAGGAGGAGCTTTCCATGATATAGGAGTGGGAAAAGACTTCCTGAACAAAACCCCAGTAGCACAGGAAATTAAACACTCAACTATTGGAATCTCATGAAGCTGAAAAGGTTTTTCACAAACACACAATAAGCAGAGACAATATATTACCCACAGAATTGGAGAAAGTTTTTGCCAGCTATACAACTGACAGAAACCTAATTTCTAGAATCTACAAAGAACTCAAGAACCTAAACAATAAAAAGTCAAACAACCCACTCACAAAATGGGACAGAGAACTGAACATGGATTTCTCAGAAGAAGAAATACAAATGGCAAACACACTCAAGAAAGTGTTCAATGTCCCTAACCATCAGAGAGATGCAAACTAAAACAATTATGAGATTCCACATATCCTTACCCCAATGGAGGGACACAAAACTGGGCCCAAATAGAACTGGTATCATAAAATCCTATATCCTGAAAGACAGACTAAAAGGTTGAACCTTCATCAGCTCCTTAGAGGGAACATCTGAATCAAAGGGCCCTAGCGAGGGATGATGAAGACTAACCTTAATCTTCTCCTGTTTCTACCATATGCTGTTGGTATGGAACATGGAAAGACCTGGCTAGAATCTGGAAGAGAGTCAGTCCCCAAACAGTTAGCTTGTATAATGCTAGAAGGTGCTACATGAGCTACTGGGGGAAAATGGCCAACATTTGACCAAGGAACTCATGGTCTAAGATGCTCAACAGCAAACAACCTGATGTGATGCTCACCCAAGTGCAATAGTGGAACATAGCCACGATGGGAAACCAACTGCTCTTGAATTGGCTAACAGATCTTCTCAGTGGAATGGAACCCATAGCTATAACTGAGGAAAAGTCAGAACCATATCCAAAATATTAGCTTACTATCCAATATCAAGCTCCTACCAATCTTGGGCCACACGAAGGCCTACGCTAATTAAGTTCTCTCTAAAATAATAATGGTTATCCCATTTATCTGGCTATGACTTCACTCTCCATTGGAGAATATGCTCCTCTTTTCAGGTGGTCACAGAACCTGAGGACACAATCATCCCATCATACCTCACGAGGGCCCTAACTGAAACTATAAAGTAATTGGGGAAATAAGCAAAAATCCTGCTTTCTTGGAGAACCTGGTATCAGCACAAGGGTGAAGGAGATAGACACAGAGAAAACACAACTCTTACCAAATCAGATATCAAGAGACACAGAGGCTCACAAGACCTCATCACTGAAGTAGACCTAAAATGAACCAAACATGGCTTAGGGAAATTTGTGGAAGAGGGGACAAAAAGATTGTTAGAGCCACACGTTGGGACGTTATGCACTGAGATACTGCCTCTTCCCCATAATTGTGGTTACCCCCACAATGCACGACCCACAATCCCTAACAAGGAGAGTCCCATGAAAAGCAGAGAGGACAGGGAGAAGGCTAATGGTGGTACCCACAAGGCTATTTACAAACTGAGTATGTACATAGCTAATAAAGAAAAAATAAATAACATCCTCAAATATATGAAATACTTCATTGTACTCCATGAATTCTTATCAGAGATTTCAGCCATTATGTTAATGAGTCTCAACTTTGAACAATACCCTCTGTGCTAGTTACATAGTTTCTCAAAGTATGTTAATATGTACTTTGAAATACTCATTAACCCCTTTCCAAAATACAGCTTGTACTTAATTTTGTTAACTGGTTCCATTAAACATGTATCTAAACTCAATAAATAAAATACATATGACCTCTGTAACTGTAAGACAACCAATTTGGTAACAGTATTTTCACTGAATTGCAGATTGAGCTCAAGGGCCTCCCACACATAAGTAAACTAATTTCAAGGCATTTTCAGATTGTCCAGGAGGGACATATATACTACAAAGTCAACTAGAAAGCTTCTCTTCTGTCTTTTATCTCATGCCCCATTTAGTGCTACAGAAATCCCTGGCAAGACTAAGAAAATGACCAAATTAGAGTATTAGGATGAGATCAGACATAGTTATCTCCTTGAAAAGACCAGGGGAGTGAGGGGAAACTTTGAACATCCTGTTAACTTTTGGGTCTCTGTTATTGGCTTTAAATTTGCTGTCCATTTTTGTTAGCCATTATATTGGGCTTTTGCATACACATCACAGGCAAAGTTAAGTTTCTATTTAAGCTTATGCTGATTCTAGATTGTAATGGTAGCCATAATTGCCAGATGGAACTTAATTGTTATGGTGTTATAATAATAATTTCAAATTTTTGCGACAATGCTGTAATGTTTATTTTGCTAATCTACGTGGTGTGGTGCAACATGATTAAATCAAATCATTTTCTCAAGATATGATATGAGTAAATAGAATTGAGAAATGTTAACAATCCCTTGGGGAAAAATGTCTAAAAACAACTGGTTTATCAAATAAGAAGTTACTTTCACAAAAAAAAAATGCTGTGATTTTTTTCCACTGCTCATGTTGAATGTTAAAATATGATATAAGTTCCCCAATGTAATCAATAATGATTTGATCAGACCAATCAATGACTGCTGTTTCAATTAAAAATAACATTTATTAAAAGGTTGCATAGTGGAGTTAAGTATAGACTGACATGGCACTGGTATTTGCTAAAACTCATAGGCCTCAGAATAGAAAAGACAACTAATAACCAGCCAATCGAAAAACACTTGGTGATATTTACCCACTCTGTATAACACCACTGCCTTTAGCTCCTAGTTAGATAATAACTCACATAGCGCTGAGTAAACTATTAATCCCTCATGCATATGTGAAAAGATAGAAGTTATGTGTAGTTATAGGCATACAGAAAATAAGAGATCTAAATACCTGTCTTATGAAAACACAGATGTTAGCTATATTCTCCCCATAGAAGCCAGAGAAAATAATTTGGAATTCCTTAAATTTTAGCCCTTGAAGGTATATTACAAAATTCTCACAGGCTTCGTAGTCTTGAGATTCCTATGGAAGTACTGGCATCATTTGGATCTTACATTCAGCTCCCTCAGATTCAAATTAAGCCCTGGATGGAGTAAACTTTGTAAAGAAGGCAAGACACTGTTCTAAGTCTCAATGCTCTCAACTATTAAAGGAGCTCCTAAGGTTGTGACCCATGATTGAAGTTCTCTACACAAGGCCAAAGTCACTCAATAGTGCTATAATTTCCTAGGGGAATGTAAAACTGACAGTGTAGAAATTTCAATAAGTGTTGCAAAGTTTATTTACTAAAAAATTTAAATAGAAAGCATAATACTAGCTGCCTTCTAGGATGCTTGTGAGAAGCAAGTGACATAAACACAGGAAGTCCACAATTGCTGGGTTACCAGTACATGAAATGATGCCTTCCTCCAACTTTGCTCTGTAGCTGAATAAGTACCACAAATACTCCCCATAGGTCATTATTCCCAACTCTAAGACAAAATGAGAAAGAATGAGGCACTTTCTTCTCTCAGGAGTTCTTTTATGAGCCTTGATTATAAAGCCTATGTAACATTTTACAGCAGTAAATAAGTGACAAAATTAAAATTTTTAGTCAAGTAGAAATGAGTATATATTTCCTGTTAGATGTTATAGGTGTCTACCTTCTATTAGTCACAGAAGTAGGAAAAGAAAAAGTAGATAAGAAAATGGGTAGGCACCATCCCATACCTTTGGACCAGTCAAACTTCATATATCATACTAAGGAGCCTAGTAGACCTTATGAACAGAATTTGCCACTTGTTATGATGACTGAACTACTAAGATGCCTCAGAATACTGACTCACCATAAGGTTATCATACTACACAAAGGAAGTAAAAGCAGACAAAGTCCCCTCATGTTGACGATGCAGCATGGGGATCAATGAGTGGTGATACAAGACAAGCCTAGGAAACTATAATAGCCTTCACTGGACAAAATAATTTGGCAAGCAAACTCTGGCCTGAAAATTAGTATGGAGAAAATTGGATAGGACTAATTTAGTTGAAATTTGGAGTTTTATAATATTAGTAAGGAGAAAATTGGATAGGACTAATCTAGTTAAAATTTGGAGTTTTACAATCTTTCTGTAAATTGGAAGGGAAATATTGCTATGCTTAATAATAGATAAATAATACTGTGATTGAGTTCAAAGGTTAGTGTAAGTTATTAGTGCAAATTATATTAGTAATTGACTCCCTTACTCCATGTGAAATCTGAAAGAATAAGTGGGAATAAATGAGAGCAATAAACCATCACTTCTCATTGATTTCCTATCTCAGGCAATGACCTGAATCAAGGGACATCAAGCTTGCTGTTGATTGGGAAAACAGACTTTCAATAATCACACAGAGACGGGGAGTTTCTGGCATTGAGAAAGGAACAAGCTGTCTTTACCCACAGGAAGAGAAAGTATACTTTGAGACTGGTACCCCTGGAAATTTATGCACAGGATTCAAAGGATGTAAAGCATATTATTAGTGTGGTAGTGTACCTTTTCCAAATGTTATATGTGTCTTCCTTCACTTAGTCACATATAGTCTGATTTTCAGGAAGTAGAGATACAAAAATAGGTATGAAAATAGATAGATACCATCCTGTAAGACCAACTGAGCATATAGCCTTTGGACCAGTCATATGTCATAAATTTCAGACTATGGAGCCTGGAAGATCTTATAAACAGAATTTGCCACTTTTTATGATGACTGAACTACTGAAGATGCCTCAGAATACTAACTCATCATAAGGTTATCATACCCCACAAAGGAAGTAAAAGCAGACAAAGGCCCCTCATGCTGACGATGAGCATGGGCAATACCATTAATTCAGGGAAGGTGCTTTTCTGCTGTACACAGATATGAATAGGAATGATCAAGATTAGAGCAGAAATTAATGAATTACAAACTAGGAAATCAATCTTTTAAAATGATGAAACAAAGAGCTGGTTCTTTGAAAAAATAAACAAGATTGACAAACTCCTGGCCAAACTGATCAAGCAAAAAAAAAAAAAAAAAAAGTCAGAAGTTTCAAGTTAAAAAAATCAGAAATAGGGCTGGAGAGATGGCTTAGCAGTTAAGCGCTTGCCTGTGAAGCCTAAGGACCCCGGTTCGAGGCTCGGTTCCCCTAGGTCCCACGTTAGCCAGATGCACAAGGGGGCGCACGCGTCTGGAGTTTGTTTGCAGAGGCTGGAAGCCCTGGCGCGCCCATTCTCTCTCTCTCCCTCTATCTGTCTTTCTCTCTGTGTCTGTCGCTCTCAAATAAATAAATAAATAAATAAAAATTTAAAAAAATCAGAAATAATAAAGGAGAGATCTCAACACACATCAATGAAATTGGAAGAATCATCAGGACATACTTCCAAAACATCTACTCCACAAAATTAAATAATCTGAACTAAATGGGTGAATTCCTAAACACATACCACCTACCAAACTAAAGTCAGAGCAGATTAATCTCTTCAACAAACCTATCACATCCATGGAGATTGAAAAGACAAACAAAAACCCCCCTAATAAGAAAAGTCCAGGACAAGCTAAATTCTATCAAACCTCCATAGAAGAACTGAAACCAATTTAAATAGCAAAACAAAATTAAATACCTTGGAATAACACTAACAAAAGATGTGAAAGAACTATAAAATTAAAGCATAAAAAAAGTCAAGAAGTAAATTAAGGAGAACTTGAGAAGATGGAGAGAATGCCCATGCTTCTGGATAGGTAGAATTAATATTGTAAAAGTATCAATTCTACCAAAAGCAATATACAGATTTAGCACAATATCAATATAAAAATACCAGCATCATTCTTCACAAAGATTGAAAAACGGATCTCAAAATTCATATAGAAAGGCAGAAGGCCTCGTATATCCACACATATCCTCAGCAACAGAAACACCTCTGGTGGTATCACCATACCTGATCTGCAGCTATATTACACAGCCATAGTGACAAAACCAGCATGGTACTGGAATAAAAACAAACACAGAACAATGGAAGAGAATTGAAGACCCAGACTTTAGGACAGACAACTACAGCTGCCTAACCTTTGACAAAGTTGCCAATAATGTAGACTGGAACAAAGAAAACATCTTCAACAAATGGTGTTGGAAAAATTGGAAGACTATATGTAGAAAAACGAAATTAGACCCACTCATTTTGCCATAAACAAAATTCAAGTCCAAATGAATTAAAGCTCTCACTATAAGACCTAAAGTCTTCAACTGCTAGAAGAAAAAATAGAAAGCACTCTCCTTGATATAGGACTGGGGAAGACTTTCTGAACAAAAGCCCAATAGCCAAGGAAATTGAACAAGCACTCGACCAATGGGATCTCATGCAGCTAAAAAGCTTTTTCACAGACAAACATGCCCATAAGCAGAGTCAATAGATTACCCACTGAATGGGAAATAAATCTTTGCCAGCTATACCACTGACAGAAACCTAATATCTAGATCTTACAAAGAAGTAAAAAATAAAACTAAACAATAACAAATTAAACAACCTACTCCAAAAGTGGGGCAGAGAACTGAATAGGGGGTTTTCGGAGGAAAAATTACAAATGGCTAACATACAATTAAGAAAATGTTCAACATCCCTGACCATCAGGGAAATCCAAATTAAAACAACTATGAGATTCTACCTTATCCCAATAAGGATAGCAAAGATTTAAAAATCAAATGTAAACAAAAGTTGACAAGGCTGTGGAGAATAGGAATTCTCATTGACTATTGGTGGGAATGTACAACCACTTTGGAAATCAATTTCAGGACTATGAAAAGAATGAATATAGAGTTACCAACAGACCCTGTTATTCCCTTACTGGGCATTTACCCTAAAAGCTCCACATGTTTATAGTTGCTTAATTCATAATAGCTAAAAAGTGGAATCAACCCAGGTGCCCATCATTGGATGAATGGTTAACCAAGATGTGGTATATCTATACAATGGAATTCTATTCAGCAGGAAGAAAACATAACACACTGAAATTTTGTAGAAAAATGGTTGAACATGGGACAGATAAGCTGACATTAGCACAAGGGTGATGGAGAAAGATAGTGAGGATGCTCAACACCTACCAAAACATACATCTAGATGCTTCTAAGTGTCCATCACTGAAGTAGACTTAAAATGCTCCCAGCATAGCTCAGAGAATTTTGTGGAAGCGGGGGTGGAAAGATTGTTAGAGCCATAAGTTCGGACATTTTTCACAGAAACATTGCTTCCCCCCATAATGCATGGCCCACAATCCCCTCGCGATTGACCTGCATCCCCAATGAAAAAGGCCTCTTCAGAAAAGGGGCAGGGAGGAGGGAAAGGATGGTACCAACATGTGATGTTTACATACAGTATATGCCCATATCCAATAATAAATAAATAAATAAATAAATATAAAGAACTCAGTAACGGTCACTATTTCCATCAAAGGTCACCATTTCTAATCTCAACTTTTAGTCAATTAAATTCACTTTTGCATTTGAAACAATAGGGAAATATTTTCAAATTTTATTTTAAATCTAGTTTTGAGCCTGAATTAGGTGATTCTCGATTATTAACTTCAGCCTGATTAGAATGTTGTAAATAGGGTGGATAAAATCAAGACTAAAAGACACCCAAGCCTATGCAACAAACTCCAGTGGTTTCCAACATAAATTTTATATAACTTCAGGGCTTTTTACCACATAGGTTTATCCAAGCTTAATTTGAAAATAAACTGTCCCAGTCTGTTTAAATCTCAGTAATGGGAGGCAATTTACTCAAGAGCCTGTCACCTGAGAAATTCTATGAATACACACCATCAGTAGAGTAAAAGCACAGAGTTAATTTAAGTTTAAAATAGCACTATTGTATTTCCTTCATGTAAACTTTTGTTGATCCATATTTTCACCATTATCCCATTTAGTTAATACAGACCCACTCCTAATGAATTTCTAAATTCTATTTCAGTTGTGTTTTACAAATAATCATCACATATTTTCAAAGCTATGTTCACTATGTCAAGGAAATGGTGGAAGGTGCTAAATGTATAATTCCATCTAAACAACAATTAACTGAATAAATGGAAAATGCAAACCACAGTGTCAGAAGTGTAAAATGACCAGAAAGAAGCAATCTACCTGCTGTAAATCCAGTGTAATGGTCACATAGTGATACTCGATCCCATTCTTGATACTGGGACTCTGCCACCAAGTGTTCTTGCCGTCGATAGCATTTGTAATCGGGTGTCTCTCTGTGGAGTCAGCAGCAGCATGTAAAGGAGGAGGAAGGATAATATAGTGAGCTTCCAACCACTTCCTTAGAGAGGAACATAAGCTAAAGAAGTTAATGCAAGCCTCCTGCAAATAGCACACATTACAAGGAGAGCAATGTCTGGCTTCCCCTGTGTCTCAACTGCTTCGTAGTACTGAACACTGTGGTGGGAAATAGCACCATGCCTGGGGTATGAAAGAAAATGCTCAACACTGGCCATCCACTAAAATGGAAACTTCAAAGATAACTTCAGGAACTAAGTGGGAAAAAAAATTGCACTGAGATTCCACTGATGTGTGGATCATTCACAAGAGAAAATCTCTACTGCTTGAGGCAGTACACTATGCCACCCACTTTGTTAAGAAAAATTTAAAATTCTGAACTTTGAATGCAAAGTACTTGAAGACTTGGTCTTCAGACAGATTCCTTATTCCCAAACTTGAGCAATCAGCATATATCTGGTCTTAATATAAAATGCTGCCACAAATCATTCAGTGAGACATTTTGGGGTTAGTCTTTAACTTGCCACCTCTCTATCTTTAAAAGTATAATAAATGAGACCTCAAGACTCCCATCCAGAATTGTTTAGTCCCTTATCACTAACTGTAGTAGAAGAATCTGAGTAAGAATGGCAAGCCAATGGACTGTCATGAAAATAGCCTTTCAACTAAACACAGGCCTTCCCTCACTCTTATTCCAGACCAGTGGGAAAAGGGGACTGTAGGTAAAGATTAAGGCATGGACCATTTCTGACATGATGTCATTCCTTCACTACAATTCTTTTCTTCACCCAAGCCCAGAGATTCTCATCTCTTCTAATCAAGTTGAAGAATCATAAGTTAGCCACATTATCCCTGCATACTATAGCCCAGGTACATGTCGCCTCCCAGTCAATGGCTCACATGCAAAACCTATGCTTCTCATTTTTCTAAGAACACATATTCTGTATCATCCTCCTCATCTTAATAGACATAGGTGACAAGTGGATAAAGATGTCCTGAGTAGAGGTCATTGGTGTTCCAAATTGTATTCTTAGGGCTGCAGTGTGGATGTCTAAGCCCCTCACACCTCACTTGGAAATCAGATATTTACCCACAGAGATGTGAAGAAAGTCAGGTGAGCTTCCCAGCTACTTTCACATCATTCTGATATACTTTGATAGGTCTTTGTGGCAAAACTAATTCCATGGGAAAATATGTTAAACAAATGAATAAATGTTGAGATTAGGTGCAATTGTTTTGTTTGAAACTTGAGAGAATTCCTCAAAGAATGAGCCAATCACACCACTATGAGGGACAATCATGCCCTCTTAATCTATATACCATGCATGGAAACACAAACATATAATCTAATGATATAGTAATGAAAGAGCACAGGATTTGGAATATGAAAAGTAGACATTGAAGAAGATAGCTGTTCACCCTGTCTCCACCATTTACCACTTAACTGAGCATGGACAAATCATTTAAACTCCTTGTCATCCCTGAAATATGGATGACAAAACTCCACTCACCACAGTAGTTTCCAGTTTCTTAACTTTCAGGAGACAAGCCAAACCTCAAAAGCAAGAAAATGTGAAAGATTTCTGGAATTGAGATTGGAATTCTTTCTTTGTAATTTCCTAAGCAACATCCAATCTACCATCATTTAATATATATATATATATATATATATATATATATATATATATATATATATATAATAAAAATAAAATATTAAAAAATATTTAAACCCATAAACAATTAAGATAATCAAAATCAACCTAGACTAAGTCTTCCATGGACTGCTTGACAATAAAAATTTCTAAATGAGACTAATAAAAATCAAATCACAAAAGAGAATAAAGAGTATCTAAATGACTATTTATTAAGTTTTACATTTTAAGACTTGCCAAGAAGAAAGGACTTAAGGGGATGGTATTGTATATATGTAAGTAGAAGAACAGATGTGAGTGGAATGGCCTAAGTAAGGTCAGGTGTAGAGATTGGATAAAAGAAGGGTGGGGGAGGGTTAATCAAAATTCAAGTTATTGTAAATAAGATATATGAAAAGTTACTTTTTTGGATAATAGCACACCCAGAAGCCATAGACTGTTACTAGAAATTTTTCAGTACAAGGGCTGGGGTACCTTTCGGTGAGTTGTTGGCCAGGAAGGTCACTGTTTCCCCTAAAATATTATAGGCTATTGCCAAAGCTCTTGGTTTCCCACCAGAAATAGTTGGTAAGACCCTATGCTGAAGATTCCACATGTCTGAGCTGCAAGGTCAATGAGAAATTATCTGAGGATGAGCTAAAAACCTCTTCCTCATTTTCTCAGCTGGAACAAGCTGCACTGCATACAGCCCAATGGGAGACAGAAACCATCAGCAATGAAAACAGTGGATACTGCAAGCCTCAAGTTTGGCCAGACAAGCCAAAAACTGAACAGGTGCAATAGTGGCATGTGTGTTATGGGGGAAACCAACTTCTCTATAATTGGACTGGAGGCCTGCTCTATAGGAAGAAATACATGCCTGATACTGAAAACCTAATCAAAAGCCTATGGTGAGGGAAGTCATGAGCCCTAGGAGTATAACACCTGCTTTTGTCTGACTGAATGCATATAAATGCACCAAACTTCCCTATAAGTACTTTATCTAATGTTCATACCCATATATTAATGCTACTCCCATTTTTTGTTAGAGATGCTTCTCTTTTCAGATGGCAGTTACCACTGAGATGACCCAAAAGTCACCATAGTGCTGAGAAGAAGTAACAGAGGAATGTTCAACACTGAAACATCTCTATCACACCCTCCATGGCTCTGGGTACATTGTGAAAGAGGTGGCAGGAAGAATGTAAAAGCCAAAGAAAGGGTAGGACTGTTTACCATTGTCCAGACAGAAACTGGCCTTGATATACATGATCTCAGAGTGCCTAGTACTACCTTCACAAGAACTCATAATAGGAGGAAAAGATGATAGCATCAAAGTAAAAGAGAGATGAATGAGGGCTGGAGAGATTGCTTAGTGGTTAAAGCATTTGCCTGCAAAGCCGAAGAACCCAGGTTCAATTCCCTAGGACCCATGTAAGCCAGATGCACAAGAGGCACATGCATCTGGAGTTCATTTTCAGTGGCTAGAGGCCCTGCTGTGCCCATTCTGTCTGGCTGCCTCTCTTCTCTCTATCTCTCTCTGATTACAAATAAATAAATACATAAAATTTTTAAAAAGAGAGAGAGAATGAAGAGAGGGAGGGGATATTATGGGAGAGTGGATTTGTGAAGGGGAAGGTGGGAGAGGGGAGGGTATTATTAAGGTTTGTTGTCTATAAGTTGTCAACTAAAAAAAAAAAAATGCCAAAAAAGGGCTGGAGGGATAGCTTAGCAGTTAAGGCATTTGGCTGCAAAGCCAAAGGACCCAGGTTCAATTTCCCAGGAACCACATTAGCCAGATTCACAAGGTGGCACATGAACCTAAAATTCATATGCAGTGGCTAGAGGCCCTTGCATGCCTATTCTTGATATCTTCCTCTTTCTCTTTTTTCTCTCTCTTAAATTACAAAAAAAAAACTTTTTAAAAACACATATAAGCTTTGAATTATTCATGGTCTGACATTTATATGTTTAATAAGAATATTCATATTTTAATATTCCATTGTCACTGGGAAAATTTTAATTTTAATAATACAGTAAGGATGGAGAGGTGGCCTAACAGTTAAGGTGCTTTCCTGTAATGCCAAAGAACTCAGGTTTGATTCCTGAAGACCTATGTAAGCTAGATGCACAAGATGGTACATATATCTGGAGTTCATTTGTAGTGGCTGTAGGTCCTGGTGTGCCCATTCTCTCTCTCTCTCTCTCTATCTGCCTCTTTCTCTCTCTATCTCAAATAAACAAATAAGTAAAAATAAGAACAAACATTCCCATGGACTATCATTTTGTACCAAATCTATCACATTCACAGTTTATGTGGTGAAGCATCCTATCTCATCAAGGAAATAAACAAAATTGCTGGACATATTTAATATTTTTTTCCTAGTTAAAATCTGTTGAACCTAGACAAAGTGGTCATCTGTATGGCAACAGCAAATACTAAAAGCATGAATAAATATCAAATAAATACCTGTTTTGGTGTGAGTAGATGCTGAAATTGGCACATTGGAAGTCAGAACAATAAATGAAATATTGCTGGCATTCCATGTAAGAGAAAAAATATATCAGGGAACATTTCTCCAACACCTTCCTGGATCTTCTTGCTTGGTCTCACATGTAGTAGCAATGCACACATGCACCCACACTTCCAAATAGATTTCAGTGCTCTTTAGAATTTGTAAGAGAAGCTATCTGATTGGAAATTTATACAACTTAGCAGGTCAGGTCAAATTGACATGAAAATTAGCCACAAAAAGAATAGGAAGATGAATCAACAATTAACTATAATCCCCACTATAAATTTTATTATCATAATTTATTTGTGAATACTTATTCCTAGCAGAGTTGCCTTATTTAAAAGAAGGCAGAAAGCAATAGGACCCTCAATAGGGATCAACTGTGCAAGTCAACCCAAGATCTAACTATATCTGAAAATTAGCTAGGGAATCATTGAGGTAAACCTTTTCAACTGCTATTTTTTAATTGGGAAGTACAGACTATGATGATCTTAACTTTCTTATGAAGATGTGGGGTTGGGCCTGGAGAGATGGCTTAGCCATTAAGGCACTTGCCTACAAAGCCAAAGGACCCAGGTTCTGTTCCCCAGGACACAAGGTGGCACATGCACCTGGAGTTCACTTGTAGTGGCTAGAGGCCCTGCAATGCCCATTCTCTCTCTCTTTTGTCTCTGTCTCAAATAAATAAATAAATAAAATCTTTAAAAAGAAGATGTGGGTCTGATCATCTGCTCAGAAAAGAAACAAATGGGGACTACAGGAGATTATTGACAGAATGAGAATGAGACTAAGGTGAGAATTCCACATGGAGTAAAAGACAAGCAGAAGATGCATGGACTGAGCTTTGCAGAGAAAGTACCCTGAGCATACAAGGGCAAAGATGAACCCACGGTTTTAGTGAGGCTAGATGCAGATGAAAGATCTTATGCATTTCTCCATTTTTAGACTCATCACCTAGAAATGTCCTCACGACC